>NC_090436.1:736104647-736234647 GCF_031143425.1 Pleurodeles waltl
GTCAGCATAACAAGATCTCAAATTGCATCGTGCGACATATGGAATCCTCGTCTAACCTCAAATTAGCATCTGCATGTGGGACTTCATGCAAAAACAATTTAACAACATTAATTTAGAAAACTCCTAACTAGGGCTCTTATCAAAATCAGCAGTTGGTTACCTAAAAGAAACACAATGCAATTTTACAATTTCCTTTCATATTTACCAATTAAGATCAGCATACAAGGAAGTCTTCGTCTCACAGGTACCGTTCTTCGGTCAGCATGGGTACCGTTTCTCGATCAGCATGGGACGGGACAAAGGGCAGGGGTGGACGGGGCAATTGCCTCACGGCGGCAAGGTAAAACTACTACTTCAAGCAAAGGGATCAAATCAAAGTTAAAGTCTCTAGGGCAAGAATCATTTAAAGTCTCTTTCTCTCGATTAGAGAAAGCATCAAAGTCTCTCAAAATGGCGTCGCAGCAAAGTGGGCCATAATAGCTACGAAGTCAAAATGGCGGGATGTCCAATGATAGAGAGAGAGCGTTTCCTCTCGTGCACCTGGTTTTTATAGACAACAGTTCAAGTCCAGTAGGGTCTTCCATTGGAGGGTTCATAGGTTAGCTTCAAATTGACCAATCAAAAACGACAGTTCTCAAGCTTTTACTTAAGCATACATTATCCTTGGAGATGGGTACGCAAGTTGCAACATTGTCTACCAATTAGCTCACTTTCAGAGCCTCCATTGTCCGCACCTGCAAATCGACCTTGAAGTAAAGAGAAAATATGCCAGGCTGGCACGAAACCTTAAGATAAGCATGTGAACAGTTTCTGTGGAAAAGTACAGCTTCAAGCAAAAATACACGTTTATTAGCACAGTGGAAAAATACGAGCATCTAAACCGTGAGACCGGGCAACTAGGCCAAAGCCTCCGCTAAAATAATGCTAAGCTAAAGCATTTCAAACAAACAAATCGTAGCACACGTTTATGATTATGTCGGATTAGTGCAATTCTAATACACCACGTTATATAAAGCACACGTATAAATGATGGCAAACTACTCTGAGGGCACATTTTGTCCCCGTACAATCTTTATTAGTTCGGTTAAAGTCACACATGATTATTTCAGCACTACGTTTATGCGTTAATAAATCAAAACCTTCATTTTCTGCTTCATCAATCCCTCCTCTGATGACTACTTGTCATCACACCAAACCACGCCCACAAATTTTATCCCATTAAAATTCTGTTAGTTCCCTTTTCCTTTTAGTTCCCCTAGTTTGCGCTTTGTATTCTCCTGCCATTCTTTTCATAATTTTCTCTTCTTTTCTTCTTTTAATTCTTTCCATAATCATTATTATTCCCCTTTTTATTCCCCAAATTCCAAACACACAAATTATTACTATTAATATTCCTTCTATTATTTTCAATAATATTCCATTCCAAATTCCCCCAATACAATGTCCCACTGAAGCAAGTCCTTTTCCAACCTTCTCCCACACTCCTGGTTCTTTCAGTTCCTTCAAATCTGCACTCTCTTTTGTTAGATTAGCAAGCATAGTTTTAATTTTCACACTATTGTCGGGTATATAGGTACAACAGTGTCGTGCACCAAGCATTTTGCAAACGCCTCCATCCTTTGCTAAAAGAATGTCTAAAGCAAGCCTATTTTGAAGAGTCATAGCTCTTTCAGCTGCAAGTTCAGCATCTATCAGGATTATAGCACCTGAAAACTTTGTCAACATGTTATCCACTATAGTAGACAACTTTCGTATCTTGATGGAATTCAACACAACTCCCAATGAAGGAATCATGGCTCCAAATATATCTCCTACCACAGCAGCTGCGGTCTCTCTTTTCTGGATACGATGGGATCCAGATGTCTTTTGAATTATCGATACGTCATCCAGTTGATAAACCTTTGGGAACACTAAACCCAAATAACATCTCCCCCACCATCCCTTTGGAAGACGATAATAGGCATTATACCCACAAATGTAATATACACCTGGAATGACAGGGTCAAGTCCGTTCATCATGAATATCCATTTGGCCTTAAAAATAAACGTATGTTTACATTCCCTCGCTCCTACAAAAATATTATCATAATAAGATTCACCTCGATATATACAAAATTTCCCTACATGCCAAGCATCTAAAGCTATTTTCCCTTGTGTCTTTATTGCAGCAAAATCATAATTATCTACTGAAGTCCTCTTATGTAGCTCTTTTTCTAATTTCGCCTTCATTTGTGCCCTTCTATCATCTGTGCGATCTAAAAAGCTTATTTCTACAGCAGAGACTGAGCAAGTAAGGTTCTCCCTATGAGCATGAGCCGTTTCAAAAGGTTGCATTGGCTCGAAAAATTCCCTCATTATTTTAGCATCCCAATCTTTAGCAGTCTGGCTTAGCTGCGCTATTATAGGAACATAAGCAAAGGTAACATCATAATTCGAGTAAAAATACTGTATGTTAGTTTGACCATAAAACCTAGACATTACTATGCTACATGTAATCCCATATGTAAGAGGCATGTGGTGATAAGTTACCCCTTCCTTTACTGATGTCGGTATCTGTGTACACACATAACAATCTTTCGCATCCATAGTCTCAACATACTCTGTTAGCAAGCGATAGAAAACGTTATACGAAAGCTCTTTCTTATCGTGCAAGAGCCTCTCATCCAATGCTAGTCTTTTCAATGGGGTTAGTTCAGTGACAGTAACAGGAGCAAAAGTAGAAGCCTCAATATTCTCACTCTCACCCTTTCCATGCATTCCAAGCACAATTGCCATTATTATTAGTACACATGTAATTACCAAGCCTATACACACATATTTACAATATTTCTTTCTATTAATTTGCGTAGCGTACCTGTCATGATCTGTATAGAATCAGAGAGCTAGAAGCACCTATAAATGAAACTATTTAGCAATTCAGTTACAAAGCTGAACGAGCGCAATGTTCACACCGTCTTCTTCAAAAGGCCAGTCACTTATCGGTTAGCAGCATTTGTCTCAATTCGGCAATAACTCAGTCTTTATCAGTTCAGCAAGTCTCATCCGGTTTAGCAATGTCTCAGCTGGTTGTTTGTTTCACGTTAGATTGTAGCAAGCAATATCATTTACTATTCTTTCAATCGACAGAGTCTATGAAACTTTTCTTTTCTATTGGTATCTCTTCTTCTTCTTCGTTTTCGATGCTTAGAGATACAAACTCGTCAGTCCAATCGTCATTGACTGCATATGCCCATTCAGGACCGGAATATCTCCTGTTTGGTATCCTTTTCCTTTTCAATTTTGCTTCTCTTTTCGACTCTGCCTCGCTGGCACTTTCCTCTTTTGTCAAGTCTTTTTCCTCACTTGACGATTGTTCCACGACAGTCACTTCCTTTCTTTTCTCTTTCACTTTTGGCCTTCCTCCCTCTTCCAAACTTTCTTTAGTCCTTTCTTTTATTGGTGATATACTTAGTCTTCTCTTTGCACCGTGTCCATTTGATGGACCTGCAATCTTTTCTGTGGAAGCTTGAACCTTCTCGTTCTGTTCTGCCTCGTTCCCTCCTTCTGGGGAATCAATCACGTTCTCTTTTTCTTTTTCTGTATCGTCTGCTTCTGGGAAAGCCCTCCTCTGATCAGGCTCTCCTGCCTTTTCACCTTTTTCGAGCCCTTCGTCACCGTTACTTTCTTCAGGCTCTTTATCACTTTCAGCTGCTTCAGGCTCCTTGTCACCTTCAGCTGCTTCAGGCTTTTTGCTACCCTCAGCTGCTTCAGGTTCTCTGTCACCTTCAGCTTCTGCGTCGCTGTCTGAACTTTCTCCTTGGTCTCCCCCAAGCGAGTTGGTGTCTTCGTCTTCAGAGAATATCTCTTTTTCTCCAGTTTCTGCCTGTTCGCTTTCAGTTCGGTTTTGCTCTGTCTCAGCACTCAGCACTGTTTTGTCAGGCACTGGCAGTTTTAGCGCTTCAACTTCCTCATCTGTGGGACACAACACCTTCTTTGTGTGACTGGCGTGAATCCAGTTGGGAACCCCCGCACACTTCACAGCGGTAGTTGTCGTCAGGATCACTTGGAAAGGGCCTTTCCAACGGGGTTCCAGACACGACTTTCTCACGTGCTTCTTTACCACGACCCAGTCACCTGCTTTCAGTGCGTGTCCTGGACCTTGTATCGGTGGCAAGGTGGTTGCTTCCACCTGGTGAGAGAAAGAGCGAACCACGTCAGCCAGTCCTTTGCAGTAGTCTAACACCATATCATCTGTAATATTCAAAAGCGCGTTTGCGGGAACTGCAGGAAGTCTCATAGCCCTGCCCATGAGTATTTCATGCGGAGACAATCCAGTCTTTCTATCAGGAGTGTTTCTCATTGATATTAGCACTAAGGGCAATGCGTCAGGCCATTTCAAATTTGTCGATGCACATATTTTTGCCATTCTCGATTTCAGCGTACCATTCATCTGCTCCACCAGTCCTGAGGCTTCAGGGCGATAGCTACAGTGCAGCTTTTGCTCAATGTTCAGCGCTTCGCAAAGTAACTTTATCACCTCGTTATTGAAGTGACTTCCCCTATCTGATTCTAAAGAGATTGGGAATCCGAAACGTGGTATTAACTCTCTTAACAATAGCTTGGCAACTGTAAGGCTGTCATTTCTACGTGTGGGGTATGCCTCAATCCAGTGACTAAAAATGCACACAATCACCAACACATATTTCAGACCCCCATGCACAGGCATCTCAATGAAGTCCATCTGCATTCGACTAAAAGGCCCGCTTGCCCTACCAATGTGACTCGCGTTCACAACTGTTCCCTTTCCTGGGTTCATCTGCTGGCAAGTGACACATCGATGGCAAACTGCTTCTGCAGCTTGACGAAATCTGGGGTTAAACCAATCAGTTTTGAACAATCTTATCATGGCATCTCTCCCTAGGTGAGCCTGCCCATGATAGAACCGCGCAAGCTGTGATAAGAGACTGTTTGGCAAAACAAATTTTCCCTCATGTGAAACCCATAACTCGTCTTGTCTCTTTATACATTGTGATTTAATCCAGGAATCTCTTTCATCCTCCCTGACATTATTTTGTAATGCTTTTAGTTCATCTATTGTATCTACAACCTTCAAGGCAAATGCTTCAGCTGGTTCGAGTTCTGGCTCATTTATCGTATTCCAATCATCCCTGAGTAATATACAGTTCAAGGCACAAAATCTTGCGACTTGATCCGCATATGCATTTCCCAGAGAAACATAGTCCTGTCCTTTCGTATGAGCACTACACTTTACCACTGCAACTTCAGCTGGCACTTGAATGGCGTGCAACAATTCCCTTATCCTTTCCCCGTTCTTCACTGGGGATCCTGAAGAAGTCAGGAACCCTCTCTGTGACCATAGTTGTCCAAAATCATGCACAATCCCAAACCCATATTGACTATCCGTGTAAATGGTGACTTTCATCAATGCAGACAGTTGACATGCTCTTGTAAGGGCTACAAGTTCTGCTACTTGTGCAGAATAGACTCCTTGAAGCCATCCCGCTTCCAAGACCCCTGTTACAGTACATACAGCATATCCTGCTTTCAAAATCCCCATCCCGTCTCTTACACATGAACCATCAACAAAAAGAATTTGGTCATTTTCATCAAGTTTAGTATCCTTGATGTCCGGTCGAGGTTTTGTGCAAAATTCAGTCACCTGAAGGCAGTCATGCTCGACGTCTTCAGCGTTCTCAATTTCGGCATTTTCTCCAGGAAGCAAGGTTGCTGGATTCAACGTAGTGCACCTTTTCAGCTGCACATTCGGTGAGCCCAGAATTATCGTTTCATACCTTGTGAGTCTTGCTCCAGTCATGTGCTGCGTTCGGGAGCGGGTCAAAAGTATCTCAACTGAGTGAGGGACCATGACTGTTACTGGGTGTCCCATCACTATTCCTTCACTCTGAGTGAGGCTGATACCAACTGCTGCTACGGCGCGCAGACACCCTGGGAGTGCTGCTGCGACCGGATCCAAAATAGCTGAAAAATACGCTACTGGTCTGTTTACGCCACCATGGGCTTGGGTCAAGACAGACAGAGAACATGCATCACGTTCATGACAAAACAATGTGAAAGGCTTCGTGTAATCAGGCATACCTAAAGCTGGAGCCCTGCACATGCATTCTTTCAATTCAACAAAAGCATCCATCTCATCTCCTTTCAGCTCAATTTGATCCAAGGCATCCTTCTGGGTCAGTTTCAGTAATGGTTTTGCTAGAGTCGAGAAGTTGGGGATCCACTGGCGACAGTACCCCACCATTCCCAAAAATTTCCTCACTTCCCTCCTCGTCTTTGGTGGACTCATTTGAAGTACACTTGTTATTCTTTCCTTCATTATTCTCCGTGACCCTTTCTCTATTTGGTGACCCAAGTATTTCACTTTCTTCTGACAGAACTGTAATTTGGAAGGAGACACCTTATGCCCATTCCTTCCCAAATGATTCAACAGAGCAATGGTATCGGCTGTGCAGCCACTTTCCGTCTTTGATGCAACCAGTAAGTCATCGATGTACTGTACTAGGGTTGACTCGAATGGCAATTCTAATGCTTCCAAATCTTTCTTTAGAATCTGATTGAAGATTGACGGTGACTCAGAAAACCCTTGAGGAATTCGACACCAACTGTATACTCTGTCTAGGAATTTGAAACAAAAGAGGAATTGGCTGTCCTCATGAAGAGGCACAGAAAAGAATGCTTGTGACAAATCGATGACTGAGAACCATTCGGCATCGCAAGGAATTTGAAACATTATCACAGCTGGATTCGGTACGACAGGGCAGCACTTGACTATGATGTCATTTATTTTCCTCAAGTCCTGCACGAGTCGGACCTTTCCACTCGGCTTTATTAGTCCCATTATTGGTGAATTACATGGACTGCTTAACACTTCTTTCAGTACCCCCTGATTTACGAATTCGTCAATGAGTTGAGCAACTTTCATGAGGGTATCTTGTGGCATGTGGTATTGTGGGGTCTGGGGAAAGATTGCATTGGGCTTTACAGCCACTTTCACTGGTTCCGCTCCTTTCATCAATCCCACCTCTTTCCCTGGCATATCCCACACTTCCCTTCCGACTGTTTCCCGTAATTCAGCTGGGATGTCTTCTTCAGTTATCATCGGGAAAAGGCAAATCAGAGGATACTCTTCATCTACAGTTTCCATCTCATCCCCCTCTACACTGTCCTCTTCTTCCCCATCACTGCTCGTCTGTATTGTTATTCCTTCGTTCGAACACATTATCGAACAACCCAATTTGCATAATAGGTCTCTCCCCAGTAGTGCTATTGGGCTTGAGTCACATACCACAAACTGATGTACCCCTTGATAGTTACCGATGCTGACTGGTACCGGATCTGTAATTGGGTTCGTCAGATGTCTGTTTGCTACTCCCACCACTTGAACTGTCCTCCCTGAGAGTGGCAAATTTGGTACTTCACTGCTCTTAACAGTTGAACGTGTGGCTCCCGTATCAACCAAGAATGAGACACGATGACCCATTACTCTTCCCTCTACGTACGGACCCCTTTGATCAACTTCCAAGGATGCCGCAAGCACACAATCTCCTTCTTCTCCTGAACTTTCACTCTCCCATATGTTGTTTATTCCACTCTCACTGTGTAATGGGAACTGTTGTACGGTGCCATTTGTACTCATTACCTGACCCGAGACCTGTGGAGGAACCATCACTTGCTGCTGACTCATTGGTGCCAAGGGTATTTGCATTTGCTGATTAGGTACCATAGGTAACTGCTGTTGCATTGGCTGCATTTGCGTCATCTGCATACGAGGCATCTGCATCTGCTGCGGCTGCATAGGTTGCAATCCCTGCAACTGATTTACGGTCTGAAAATTTGGGCTCGGTCCCCTCATTGTCTGAAATGCATTGACATCATTGTTTTGCTGACCAACACCTGCACCTGCACCTGCACCTTCCTGCACCACCATCGGGCACTCGCGTTTCCAATGACCTACGATTCCGCACACGTGACACGGCATCACCTTCTTCATTGCCTGCACACCCGTCACAACAGTGTTCAAGTCCGGACCATTATTCACAAAACCTCCTCTGCCTCTGCCTCTGGCCTGTGGCTGAAACGCCATGTTTCCCTGCAACTGCAGCTGCGGTTGCGGTACCTGCTGTTGGAACCCTTGCATCCCTTGCAAACCCTGCAAACCTTGCAAACCTGTTTGAGCTGCCTTAAGCTGCATCATCATCACCTTCTCTTTCAACTTTTTCTGTTTCACTTCAATCTCGTCGCTACAGTATTTCGCATAATTCAACACCTCATCAATCGGTTTCGATTGCCAACAAATCAAATGCGACTTTATCATCTGACTTATCTCTGGCCTCAGCCCTTCCACAAATCTGAACACAAAATGAAGCAAGTCCTTCGCCTCGATTGTTTCCGTGCCACTGTAATTCTTGAACGCCTTCAACAACCTCTCATAGTAACTATGAATCGATTCTTTCGTCTCTTGGGCAGTTCGATCAATCTTCTGCCAATCCACGTTTTTCGCGGGTACCTTCGTTTTCAAATGCTCAATCACCTTATAGTACAAGCTCATTACCATAGGTGATGGTGCGCCCGTCTCCCTGTCTCTCTCTGGTTCACTCGTCGGCCAAACCTACAGCTCTTTTACAATCCTCCCACAAATCTGCCGGAACCACAATCTCAAACAGAGTGTTCAGGTCTTCCCAGAGACACTTTGCAAGCTTCACAAACCTGTCAGTTTGTTGATACCATTCAATCGGTTTCTCCCTCAGTTTGGGAAAATCATCCGTAAAAGACTGAATGTCACTTCTGTGCCATGGTACATGTACTAATTTTCCCCCTGCTGTCTCCCTCATTGGTAACATTGTTACTGTATCACTACTCTGCGGTCTTTTTTCATTGTGCTCTGTAGCACTGTCCCTCCTCTTTTCCTTCCTCTTTACCCACCTGCTTTCCCATTTGTCTAAGCACCTCCACACTTGTGCACTCTGCAGCAATTCTCTAAGGTGTGTCTTCATGCCTGCTGACCTCATGTGTTCAAAATCTGTGGTCCCAAAATCTAACCTGTAGCTCCTGCTCAAGTGTTTCATCTTGTCTATGTCAACCCCGTTTCTGTCAGCTGCTTCTTGCAGACTCTTATGTACCTTGTTCACTTCCTTCGTAATCCTGGGACATAGATACCTCAGCTCTTCTTCCGTGTAGGACTCTAACCTGTTCACACCCATGGTCCCTTCCACCAATTCTTGTGCTTCCATGTTCAACCTGACCCTATTCATATAGTCTTCTCCTTTCCCACTGGCTGAATTTTGTGTGGAGTTTAGACTGTTGAACCATTGTGTCAACTGTTGCGCATTCACCCCCATCAGCGTGGCGTTCACATCGACTGCCATCGATGGTTGCGGCAACTTTTCAGTGTTCGATGTTAGGGGTATTATCAGTGGGGGGCTGGACCTCACCAGTGTTGACTGAGCACATATGGGACTAAACTCCATCAAGGATCCGGGTCCATTTGGCTGAACCGCTATCGGAGTTATCCCTGGAGTGTTTTCTATGCACCTTCTTTCTGTCCCGTTCTGCAGCATTGGTCCCTGACCGCTCATACCTAACTGAGGCTGACTATACAAAGGTACCGGTGGACCTACAGTAATGGGTAGTGATATCGCATCTGGGTTTTGTCCATTTCCCATGTTCTGAGGCATGTTCATTCCCACACCATGGATCATCATTGTCGGCATGCCCATCTGGCTCCCCGTCATCTGAACATGTGCGTTTCCTCCCTGCATCTGCTTTTGAGGCATCAAAAACTGAGTTGATTCAGCTTGTGCCATTGTTGGGTTGTAACCATTCTGTACTCCCCTTACGGTTGGATCTAGAATCATTCCTCCACTGTTGTCACTACTGTAGTACCCTGGCATCTGCGGCTGATAATTTTCTGCTGGTTTCAACACGGGCACATCTGGATATATTCTCCTAACCTGCGGTATCTGCGGGGTGAACAGTAGACTCGGGTCCTTTGGTCCGATGATGCTCCTGAACTCTGAGTTTCACTGTTCTGTACCGGTGCCGGAGGGGCAGAACTGGTACTTGGACCTTGTCCATTCTCTGCATAAGGCGGTGGACGGTCGTTCAGCAATTGCATTATTAGCTCCTCATCCTCTAACTCCTCTTCTCTTCGCAACTTTTCCTCGTCCTCTCTATCCTTGGAACACTTCCTGTCCGTCTTACAGGTAGCTTTCTTACCTGTCTCCTCTCCTTCCTTAGTAATTGCGGGGAACAATTTTATCCCCTGCAATACATCTGACCTCCACACCTTCTGTGCATTATCCCACCTAGCGTCCGCTAGTGTCTTTTCTACCTTCCTCATTCTGGTCTCGAACTTCTTTTGCTGTTGCTGTCTGGCCATTAGTTCCCAAATCGCTAGAGCCTCAAACTGTGCTGGCCTTGGAGGCACCTTCATGTCGTACATCGTAAATCTCAAATTCTCTAGAATCCTTATATTGAATGTCCCATGTATCGGGAACGCTACACTCCCATGTTTCTCTGTCAACTTGTGCCATTGCTTTAACCAAAGACACGGAGCTACCCCCTTCTCTTCCATTACAATGTACGCTGGTGTACCCTCAGGCGGCGTTTCCTCTCCTACGCTCGCTTTAATGTAAGACTCCCCCTTCATCGCGCTCCTGAATGCTTTAAAGAATTTCATTTTCTCGTCCTTTTATTTCACAAAGTTTGTAATCAATAGGTGACTTTAATTCCCGGAATACTCTTCACCTGCCTTTCCCCTTCCAATCGAGTCCCACGGACTGCGTCCAATCCGTGCGCGACCCTTCTCTGCAACCAACCTATCCCAGCGCGGCTCCTAGTGATGGCACACTCACACACACTGCGGCTGACAAAGCCTCGCGGCTAGTCCTCCTTCACTCACCTCTTCTCGTAACAACTTTTTGCATGTATCGCGAGCTACCAAAAAATAAAACAGATCTGTCGGTTTACTACAGGAAGGGTAACACAGTCGCTTCAGGACCTTAGGGACCTTTCACTAGCCTCGGCCGCTATTCCGTCTTTCTCGGTCCCCACGTTCGCAAGCAAATCTGACCCGCAGATCTACTCTCAACTTGTCAATGATCTGTTCTAGTGCACTTAGAATCTTGTCAAAGCCCGAAGTCGAAGTTTCTTTCACTCCCTGACACACGTACCGACTCGTTGACCACGCCTGATCAACCTACTAAACCGCCCAGACCACAACATAGATCAACATACTCCGGAGTCTCTTGACCTCACAGGGCCCGTCTCAACAACAACAACCACGTGGACATTTTTATGCACAAAGCGCCACACGCACATGAAGTTCGACGACTTCCCTACTCTCACACTCGGAGTCGCACCTCCGCTATCTCTATGAAGTTCGACGACTTCACTATTTCTACACTCGGAGTCGCACCTCCGCTATCCTCAAAAAAAAAAAAAGAAAAATCCTCGCAACCTTTTCACACACCCTGCGGCGATAAGCTGTGCAAGCGCAAATCCCTAACTTCACTCATACCATCACTAGTACCGCCAACGCCGATTCCACACCTCCGTTCTCTCCATTCGCAAGCTCCGAGATCCCGGGAAAGTCGCGGTGGACCTAGCCCATCATCATTCTGTCAATCAGTTTTATCCAAGAAAAATCTAATTCAACTTCTCAAGTGGGGTCACAAAATGCGTAACCGTTAATTCAACACCATGTACTCTAGGAGTACAGGGTCCCAAAAGACGAAACCGTCCTCTGCTACCATCTACTGATAGAGCGGTCCGTACTAATAATTTTACCTGTTTCGGACGCTCTTTAGGCCGATGAATCTTTTGACTTAGTGGGAACTCTCTGTACTCTTAATCAATCAATTTCATTAAAATCAATAATCAATAACGAACATAAGCAATACCTTGTTCGACATAACACTTGACAATTAATCCAGAATACATTTCGGCGAACCCTGACCTTTCAGTCAGGAATAACCACACCAGTTTATTCAAAGTTAGTGAATTTTATTTCCCTATATTAACAAAGCTAGCACGATATAAATGTGTCTCAACACCAAATGATAAACATATATGAACATTAATAGCTGTCCATAACGGCGGAACAAATGTAATCTATGTAGCATTTGAATCACAAGGCATTCGATAATGGCTATGCAAATCACTAATACGATAATCTGTAATGAACTGATTGCATACATTTAGTCAGCATAACAAGATCTCAAATTGCATCGTGCGACATATGGAATCCTCGTCTAACCTCAAATTAGCATCTGCATGTGGGACTTCATGCAAAAACAATTTAACAACATTAATTTAGAAAACTCCTAACTAGGGCTCTTATCAAAATCAGCAGTTGGTTACCTAAAAGAAACACAATGCAATTTTACAATTTCCTTTCATATTTACCAATTACGATCAGCATACAAGGAAGTCTTCGTCTCACAGGTACCGTTCTTCGGTCAGCATGGGTACCGTTTCTCGATCAGCATGGGACGGGACAAAGGGCAGGGGTGGACGGGGCAATTGCCTCACGGCGGCAAGGTAAAACTACTACTTCATGCAAAGGGATCAAATCAAAGTTAAAGTCTCTAGGGCAAGAATCATTTAAAGTCTCTTTCTCTCGATTAGAGAAAGCATCAAAGTCTCTCAAAATGGCGTCGCAGCAAAGTGGGCCATAATAGCTACGAAGTCAAAATGGCGGGATGTCCAATGATAGAGAGAGAGCGTTTCCTCTCGTGCACCTGGTTTTTATAGACAACAGTTCAAGTCCAGAAGGGTCTTCCATTGGAGGGTTCATAGGTTAGCTTCAAATTGACCAATCAAAAACGACAGTTCTCAAGTTTTTACTTAAGCAAACATTATCCTTGGAGATGGGTACGCAAGTTGCAACATTGTCTACCAATTAGCTCACTTTCAGAGCCTCCATTGTCCGCACCTGCAAATCGACCTTGAAGTAAAGAGAAAATATGCCAGGCTGGCACAAAACCTTAAGATAAGCATGTGAACAGTTTCTGTGGAAAAGTACAGCTTCAAGCAAAAATACACGTTTATTAGCACAGTGGAAAAATACGAGCATCTAAACCGTGAGACCGGGCAACTAGGCCAAAGCCTCCGCTAAAGTAATGCTAAGCTAAAGCATTTCAAACAAACAAATCGTAGCACACGTTTATGATTATGTCGGATTAGTGCAATTCTAATACACCACGTTATATAAAGCACGCGTATAAATGATGGCAAACTACTCTGAGGGCACATTTTGTCCCCGTACAATCTTTATTAGTTCGGTTAAAGTCACACATGATTATTTCAGCACTACGTTTAAGCGTTAATAAATCAAAACCTTCATTTTCTGCTTCATCACTACTCACCTCTCCATTCACCCGCTCATACACAGCAACATTTTAGAAGAGGAAGTGGTAGATTTTCAAAAAATAATCGACAGAATGTATTTCCCACATTGACTTGTAGTGAAACAGAAGGAATTTCAGGTGGGCGGTAACAAAAGGTAAGTTCTTTTTGGAATCACAATTCGGGAGCTTCCCACCTGAACAGGGTCTACTGTCATGTACATACATGCAAACATTTCCGAGGAGGCAATTGGGAGATTTAAAAAAAACATAGTTGGGAGAAAATATTTCCCTTGTTGACTTAGAATACAATAGAAGGGAATCTGAATGGGGTCTATTGGCATTTCATTTTCGGCAGTTTAATAAGATAGCACAAACAAAAACGAAGTTCTAAACTCAGATTTTTTTATTTTTTTTAAAACTGCCATAAATATAATGTTGAGGCCTGACACACGCTCTAATCTCCCCCTCCAGGAATTAGTTACAAACTGTTAACTTTTGTTTAATTCTTGGAGAGATAGATGGGAGCGTGCGTGTGGGACAGCCATCAGAATTTCACTTTTGCCTTGTTTCCAGCAGATCATGATTCCTCAATCTGAATCAAGTTTCTGCATGCAGAATCAGGAGGTGTGAGACTAGACTTGAAATCAGTAGTCTCCCACCTGAATCAGGAGGATCAGCATGTATGGCATGTATGTCCTCTTACCTTTCATGCTCTGTTAACATTTTAAAAAAAATATAAAAATCATCTGCTGTCCTTTGAGGCATGACAACCAAAATGCTAGCTCTGCCAAGTACCACACAACATGGGTTAAACTAACCCATTGTGGATAAATCTCCTCATCGCTGCAGGGTACCTAATTTGTCACACAAATCAGCTGGGTTGTCTCTTAACCCCCAAGAACACAATGGTTTCGTCTGATGGTGCAGCGCTGAGGCGCCACGGACGTAACCATTACGTCCTGGGACTGGTCCTCGGAGAAGCACTAGCATTCCCCCTGAGGGCTGCACCCCCCACCCCTCCCAGGTCAGGGTTGGAAGGGGAAGCGCGCGAGAGGTCAACTCCTGAATTGCTTCCAGCGTGACCTGAGGAGAAACTAACCAGTTTCTCCTCGGTACAAAGGGGCAGGGGAAGAAGAGAGGCATCAAAAGGGAAGGAAGGGCTTTTCCTTCCCTTTTCATGTCCCTCTGTGCATTCCTGCAGCACAATCGCTGTACGATCGTGCTGCAGGAAGCCACTAGACACCAGGGAATTTATTTTTTTGAAATTGTCATTAGGGTAGCTGCCCCTTGGGCAAGGGCCGCTCCCAACGGGGGGCATTTTATTTAAGGCAGATCAGCTTATATTAATTAGGCCGATCTGCCCCCAGGGGGGCAGAAGCCACTAGACACTGTGGATTTTTAATTTTTTTAATTTACATTGATAAGGGGAGCGGCCCCTTAGGCAATGGTCGCTCCCCGGGGAGCAATTTTTTTTATTAGGCCTTTTCTGCCCCCCTGGGGGCAGATCAGCCTATAATAATTAGGCCGAAGGGCCCCAGGGGGCAGAAGCCACTAGACACCAGGGATTTTTTTATTTTTAATTATATTGATAAGGAGAACGACCCCTTAGGCGATGGTCGCTCCCCGGGGGGGAGGGGCAACTTGTATTTAGGCCATTTCTGCCCCCCTTGGGGGCAGATCGGGCTATATCTATTAGGCCGATCTGCCCCAGGGGGAGCAGAAACAACTTAGACACCAGGGATTGATGTGTGTTTTGTTTGGGGAGAAGCCCCTTGGGCAAGGGTACCTCCCCATGGGGGCACATTACTATTGGCCATATATTATCTGCCCGAAGGGGGACAGAAAGCCCACCAGAGACCAGGGAATATTTCTTTTTCAAAATAGGAGCATGGGGGTATGGCTATACCAAAATTCACAGATTGGCATTTTGTAAAAAACAGCTCTGTTTTATTTGGGAAAATGTGATGTGTCCACATAGTGTTTTGGGGCATTTCCTTTCGTGGGCACTAAGCCTACCCACACAAGTGAGGTACCATTTTTATCGGCAGACTTGGGGGAACGCTGGGTGGAATGAAATGTATGGCTCGTCTAAGGTTCCAGAGCTTTCTGTCACTGAAATGTGAGGAAAAAGTGTTGTTTTGGCCAAATTCTGAGGTTTGCAAAGGATTCTGGGTAACAGAACCTGGTGAGAGCCCGACAAGTCACCCCATCTTGGATTCCCCTAGGTGTCTAGTTTTAAAAAATGCACAGCTAGGTACTTTGCAAAAAACAGCTCTTTTTTCTTTGGGAAAATGTGATGTGTCCACATTGTGTTTTGGGGCATTTCCTGTCTCGGGCGCTAGGACTACCCACAAAAGTGAGGTACCATTTTTATTGGGAGACTTGGGGAATGCTAGGTGGAAGGACATTTGTGGCTCCTCCCAGATTCCAGAACTTTCTGTCACCGAAATGTGAGGAAAAAGTGTTTTGGGGCCAAGTTTTGAGGTTTGCAAAGGATTCTGGGTAACAGAACCCTGGTGAGATCCCCACAATTCACCCCATCTTGGATTTCCCTAGGTGTCTAGTTTAAAAAAATGAACAGGTTTGGTAGGCTTCCCTTGGTGCAGGCTCAGCTAGAGGCCAAAATCCACAGCTAGGCGCTTTGCAAAAAACAGATCTGTTTTCTTTGGGAAAATGTGATGTGTCCACATTGTGTTTTAGGGCATTTCCTGTCACAGGCGCTAGGCATACGCACACAAGTGAGGTATTATTTGTATTGGGAGACGTGAGGGAACGCTGGGTTGAAGGAAATGTGTGGCTCCTCTCAGATTCCAGAACTTTCTGTCACCAAAATGTGAGGAAAAGGTGTTTTTTTAGCCAAATTTTGAGGTTTGCAAAGGATTCTGGGTAACCGAACCGGGCGAGAGCCCCACAAATCACACCATTCTAGATTCCCCTAGGTGTCTAGTTTTTATAAATGCACAGGTTTGGAAGGTTTCCCCAGGTGCCGGCTGAGCTACAGGCCAAAATCAACAGCTAGGCACTTTGCAAAAAACACGTCAGATTTCAATATAAAAATGTGATGTGTCCATGTTGCGTTTCCTGTCGCGAGCATTAGTCCTACCCACGCAAGTGAGGTACCATTTTTATCAGGAGACTTGGGGGAACACAGAATAGCAAAACAAGTATTATTGTCCCTGGTCTTTTGCTACATTTATTTCCTTCCAAATGTAAGACAGTGTGTGAAAACTACGTCTATTTGAGAAATGAGTATGAGCACCCCGCAATTCAGAGATGTGCAAATAATCACTTTTTCTCAACACCTTATCTTGTGCCCATTTTGGAAATACAAAGGTTTTCTTGATACTCTTTATATTTCAGCAAATGAATTGCTGTATACCCGGTATAGAATGAAAACCCATTGCAAGGTGCAGCTCATTTATTGGCTCTGGGTACCTATGGTTCTTGATGAACCTAAAAGTCCTATATATCCCTGCAACCAGAAGGGTCCAGAAAACATAACGGTATATTGCTTTCAAAAATCTTACATTGCAGGAAAAAGTTACGGAGTAAAATGTTGAGAAAAATTGTTGTTTTTTTTTCACCTCAATTTCAATATTTTTTTATTCTACACAAATTATCCCTTGCTGAATTTAGAATTTTGTCTACTTTTCAAAAATGTTTAGCTGTCTGGAGCCCAGCATTGGTTTCACATCCATTTCTGTCGCTAACTGGAAGGAGGCTGAAAGCACAAAAAATTGTAAAAATGGGGTATGACCCAGTAAAATGCCAAAATTGTGGTGGAAAATGGGGTTTTCTGATTCAAGTCTGCATGTTCCTGAAAGCTGGGAAGCTGGTGAGTTTAGCACTGCAAATCCCTTGTTGATGCCATTTTCACGGGAAAAAACACAAGCCTTCTTCTGCAGCCCTTATTTACCATTTATTTGAAGAAAACAAAATTGTTGCTGTATTTTGGCTAATTTCTTGGTCTCCTTTGGGAGAACCCACAAACTCTGGGTACCTCTAGAATCCCTAGAATGTTGGAAAAAAAGGACACAAATTTGGCCTGGGTAGCTTATGTGGATGGAATGTTATGAGGGCCTAAGTGTGAACTGCTCCAAATAACCAAAAAAGTCCTGCCACCTTAGGGGGAAAAGACCTGGCAGCGAAGGGTTAATTATAAAGAACATTTGTAGTAATGATTAGCCCTTACATCCTGGATTGGTGCATCAAACCTAGAGCGCATTTCAGAGTGCACACACACCTGAATGTACATCGCACAACATGCATCATGCTGTCTATCCTGCTTCTGTCCCTATGAATATAAAGAAAGCAGTAGCACTTTTAAGTGCAGTGAGCCTAAGAGCACACACAGTACGGGCAATCTCCTTTATTCAGAGAGCCCCAGTCGTACCCTGACTCTGAGCTGTGCTGTTAGTGCAAGCATCCATTTTCACAGCTGAGCTAGGCTGGTGCTGATCCATTCCAGCTTTTAATTCCTAACAGCATTGCCATTAAGCTCTGATAAATGGTGAACTCACACAAATTAAAGTGATGCTCTGCAGGTTCGGAACATCGTTCATTTTATACCTTGCCCGAGCACCTCACAAGTGTTTCAACTATTTTAATATCCACTACAAGGTACAAAAGGAAGTCATTTTTATAATTATTCACACAACATTACAATAATTGCTTTGTTCTCCTCACTCTAAGTTTTTGAAAATGTCACTCATAAGCATACTATGAACACTGAAATGTCATAAATAAGCAATCAGAAAATGTGGCAGCTATGAAATGCCCACATTCCCTTTTTTTCCCCAACACTAATAGGGGGTTCAGGATGCTGCTAACACTCCCTGCAACTCATTGTTCCTAAGGGGTCTGTGTTAGGCCTCAGGAGAAGTTCTGATCTGAGCAGACATTAACAGGAGGCTCCCATTGGTTGCAATGGGCCGGTGGGTGCTTTGCAGGATTATCATCATCATTTTTTACACTAATCCTACAAAGCACCGAACTAGCATAAAAAATTATGATGCTAGTTCCCTAACTACCGCTATGGTGTGCTGCATATTAAATACGGCGCACACATACGCTGAAGCCAAACTGCCATTGTACCACTCCAACTGTCATGGCAGTAACAGCCGTCAGGCTGGAGATATCTATCTCTTGCCCGGAAGGCCGCCATTGTGCCGCCTGTGGGATTATGACCCCGTCTACTACCATGGTTTTCGTGTCATTCGTAACGCCACAAAAACCATGGTGGTAAGCCATATCAGTGACACTGCATTCCTTTGCTGTCACTAATAGGGGTCTCACCCCACCTCTCCAGTTACCCCCCTATTTCTCCATACCCCCCCAACATCCACACCCCCTTCACACACATACACACACTCATTCACACATACATACACGCATGCATACATCCAATCACAGACATATCCGCACACACTTCCAAACATACAAGCAGACACGCATTCACATTTCACAACATACACACACTCACACATCTGTACATGCACAGACGCATTCAACATTCAACACACACCCACATTCACGCACCCACATACATTCACACACCCCCCACACACACACACCACCCCCTATCCCTTTCCCCTGTCGGAGACCCGACTTACCTGGACCCATGGGGTCATCTGGCAGGAGATGGGTCGGGGTACTGCTATTTGTCATAATACAGCTGCCGGCGGTCTACTGGTGTGGCACTGCTGGTGGTAGCAGCGCCACCTTATCGCCATTGCGCTGGTATGGCCACAGCTGGATTTCCACCATTCCTGTGGCGGAAATCCGGCTGTGGTCATAATATGGCGGACGGCTGGTAGCTGCGGTGAGGGTCTTTTGGTGGCCGTCACCGCGGCGGGAGGCGGTTTTTACTGCCGTTCTTGAAATGAGGGCCTTAGTCCCAATTTGCGAGGGGGGGTGAGGCATGGCCATGCCTACGCTGGGCAGACCAACCCTACAAAAAATATAAAAGTAATCCCTGGTGTCTAGTGGGCCTTCACCTCCCCAGAAGGTAGATGGGGGTAATTGTCCCATCTGCCCCCCGGGGAGGCAGAAAGACTGCTTCCCTCTTTTGGGGTGGGACATGCCAGGCCCAAGCTGGGCAGCCCGCACCCCTACAAATAAAAATAAATGTAATCCTTGGTGTCTAGTAGGCTTTCTGAACCCCCTCCCCTGGCCAGATGGGGGTAATTGCTATATCTGCCCCTCCAGGGACAAAAAGACTGTTTCTCTTTTTTAGAAAGGGACATGGCTATAACTGAGCAGAATGATCCCTGGTGTTTAGTGGTTTTCTGTCACCCCTGGGGGCAGATCAGCCTAAAAATATGGGCAATCTGCACCCAGGTGGGGCAGAAAATTGCCATTATAAATCTCCCTTAATAGGGAGCGACCATTGCGCAAGGGGCCGATTCTTGACATGTTATATAAAGATTCCTGGTGTCTAGTTGTTTTCTGCCCCCTAAAATATGGCCATTCAGCCCCCACGGGGACAAAAAATGGTCAAAATAATACCATTGTGGAAGCGGATGCTCCCTCAAACATATTTTCAAAAATCCCTGCTTGGTGTCTATTGGTTTTCTGTCCCCGGTGGGGTAGATAGCACTAAAAATAATGCAAATCTGCCCCAGGGCAGGGGGCACAAACCTGCCTAAATGTATCACCCACTATGGGGAAAGGCTCTTACCTAAATGGCCGTTCCCTGCAACTAAAATGAATCCATGGTGTCTAGTTAAGTGCGTCCCTGCTTGGTGATCACTCTCCTTCAGCCATCCCCAAGGAGAGATCCATTTCATATTTGCAAGGGGAAGACTCTACACTTTCCAACAATATCTCTTCCGTGTGTTTCGGTGCTTGGGAGCTGACATATGCCCCCGAGCAATGAAGTAGTGAAAGTGAAATGAGCGGGGACAGTTCCAATCGTCATTACATTGAAAACAAATGTCTCATGCAGCTGGGTAACCTCTTCTCCAGATCCTGAGGCAAAAAAATAAAAAGGGATAAAAAAGGAAATCCCTCTGCTGTAAACAGCGGAGAGATTTCCTGACTCATGTACGGAGGATGGCTCTGAGTTGTCCTCCACACACAAGCACCTGTGCCGAGGACAGCTTCGAGCCACCCTCCTCAGAGAAGGGGTTATAGCACATGTGAGGCCTGGGCTGGGGTCATTATCTGGTCAGGACAGACTTGGAGACATGATTAAAGTCTATGGTTGACAAAAGAAGTCGAACAGATGTCCCTCACCAGTAGCAGCCTTGTAACTGACAGAGGTGCAACCAGAGGAAAAGAGAAGTGCATACATGGCAATAGACCCGATTCAGACAGGAGACTCGCGGTTTTTCAAGCCAAAAATGACTTCATTTTAACTGTCTCCTACCTGAAATTGCATCTTCTCCAATAGAACATAGTGGGAAATTACATTCTCCTGATTTTTGTTTCAAAATACCCTACTTCCCTGTCCTAAAATGATGACATGTATGGAACTTGCAAAGGTATGGGCAAACTGCTCCAGTGTTTCTGTTTATTCCCATTACAAATAAAAAAAGGAAGTTGTTTTACTGTGTGGAAAGCCCAGCACAGGTGGCCAATGAGTAACATAGTCAAGGACAGGCACTGCCGCTGATTGCAAACGGCCCCTCCTCCCTCCCTCTAGCTACACAGTCTAAAACTCAAAATCATTGTTACTTTGTCTCAGAAAAGTTCTGGCAGTGTTATTGCCTGGCAAATTATCAACTTCAGTCACAGGACTGCTGCCTTTAGGTGAAAAGATTACTTGTGCAGCACTCCCTACCTGCCATCCCTGAAACACTGCTTCATAGTCTTAGATGCCGCCATTGTGTGCCTTTGTTATGGGAAGGTGATAGGCTAAATACACTTATCACATAAACCTTGCCTGTCTCTTTTAATGCCTTTCACTGCACATCATCCTTCACAATTGCTTTCTACAGAACCCGCCTCTTTATTAATGAGAGCTTGTTTTGACACATTGATGGCTTCACCAGTTGGCCTACAGAATGCAGCCTTGTGCTGCACAAGTAGTGTGCATTTCAAAGTAATTGCTACTTCTTTTGGGTACCTCCAATTTAATATTGGTCTTCAATAGAGGAATCAAGGAGGGGTATAGAAGTTTGGGAGAGATTCAATTGTTATAGTTTTGTACACTAAACTCCTCCTACTGAAGGGTGGGTGCTAAGGCTGATCAGATTGGCTGAAGCACTTTCAATTACAGCACTGGGACAATCTAATTGACCCATGGCACTGATTGGTTGAAAAGATCCTCTGAGTTGGCATCATTTTGACCACATCCCCCGCCAAGTGTCTGATTCACTTATAGAGTAAATTATTAAGTCACACCTCAGTAGATTACACAACCTGGGGGAAGAGGACTAGGGGTTTGCTAAATGTATTGGAACAGGGAGTTGGGCAGAAGTTTGACAAAGACAACATTCATCAAGTCAATGAGCAGGACATCATCACATCTGTTGGAAAGAAGATGACATTACAGTTCAATTACCAAATGCAAACAATCCTTCAGCTCCAGAACACCAAGTGATCTAATTGTTACAAAATACAAAATAGGAAGGACCCATACAGGTCTACAAATTGTTATTGTTAGGAAAAGAAAAGTGATACTGTATGCAAATGTCAAAATGGATGGTGCATCTTCATTCTTCTTCTTGAAATGTCCATCTTGGGTGCAGGACTGAACTGGTCCGGTAAGCATGAGTGTTATGCACTTGTGCAGAAGAAGAGAAGGCCTGTGGAATGGAAAAAAGTAAATGTCATTATTGTAGCATCAAAGAGAAGTGAGAACAATCCTTTACCTCCAGTCCTAGACAAGTAGCTGCATTTACCTAGCTGATAAATCTAAAAAATGTCAATTATCAATCACATTTTGCTGTTTGCATCCATCATGTGACATGTGTCTAGTGACCGTCCCTCTCAGACCACAGTCACTTAATTAGAGCTTGACATTTGAGTCAGCATACAACTCTGCATTTCCCAAATCAACACACCTGTCTCCAGTCCACAGGAGTAGGCCTCTTTGAAACATGTTGTTTGTTTCCCATTGAAGTAGAAAAGCATTGTTCATAACTTCCTTCTTCTGGATGTTTGGGTAGTCCAGTCCTGACTCCGAATCCTTACCCCAGCAGCGGTTTCTCCACAAGGGTGGAGGAGCATTGCCCCACCGCAAACTGCCAACCATGGGTCAGAAATATAAAATGGCAATGAAATAATTTCATTGCCTTTTTATTTTTTCCCCGATGTGCAAACCGAGTGCCCTCATGGGAAAAGGCATGCAGGGTGTATCCTCCGCTGCTGACTGGCAGCATGCAGGACAGGAGCAGTGTCTGGCTGGATGCTCCAAAGTGCACTTGTCAGTTTGGCCGGCTGTCCTGCGATTGTCAGCCTGACATATACACTTTCAAGCTCTCCAAACCGAGCTGTCTTAGACAGCTCGGAAGAGAGAAACTACACGCCTCTAGGGACTGAATCAGCATCTAGCCAGCCCACTCCATCCAATCCAAGCTCTTCTCTCATGCTGGTTTGTAGCATGAGAGCTGCATTTGGATTGGTTAGGGGAGTTCCACAGCAGACTTCAGTTTGCAGTTTGCAGAACACAAAGGAGGACGTACTACAGTGGGCAAGTACCTTTTATTTAAAATAGAAGTTTTATTTTGGGGTTTTGGAGAGAGGAGGTGTTTTTTTAAGGGCTTTTGGAGGGACCGAGTGTTTTCTTTTCTTTTTTGGGATGTGGTAGAGCACTTCTCTCACCACAATACTTTTTTATGTTACCAGCTGCTTCTGCCTGAAGCAAATGAGATTGACCTATACTAATGATAAATAAGAAGAGAAAAATAATTTGAGCATCTTGTGTAGTTTTGTTAATTAATCTGTCTCTGAAGAAAACTCAAAAAGGAAGTACAGGAATAGGAGTGGACCATGCAACTATAAATGAAATGTGAAATGAAGGCAATCATTCAGGCAGACTCATCCATCAGGCCCGCAACATTACAAATCAAGTTTGCAAATTATTTACAACAACACCCATTCACTCACCACACAAATCATCAATCACTCAATATATATTAATAATTGGTGCAATAGTTACATGTTGTCAGCCTGGTACACATTTGTCTGTTTTGTCTTTTCTTTGTCCATGGAAGCAACAAACAGTGATAGTCTTGTATAATTAATGATCTTTACTGGCAGCCCAGCTTGGAAATGAAAAGAAGGATAGGTATGTGAGGCATTATCTTCTTGTCCTTTAGGCAAATGGGAAGATATCTTCTGTGCACACTAGTCCACTCCATACATGTGAATAAATGGGACAGTATAAGTATAACACCAAATATATATATGTTGTTTTCTATCCCCTTCGTATTTTGTTTAGCAAAACAGTTTGACAATAATATATAAAAGTTCTGTTATGGCCTACTAAGTCAGGGAAGTAGAGTTCATAACCTATCTCAGGGGGTTCGACCACAAGTTCATTAGCTAACATACTTGAGTGTGTTCAATCACCCTCATCCTACTCCTGTACTGTTTCAGGGACAGTGTAATGTTGTGGTATGAAGTGTCTTCTCATTTTAATCATGGTCAGTCTACCCACATATTAAGGTGAGAGACTGGTCCTTCTGACTGTGGCAACTGTGCCAGCTGCACTGAACATGTGCTCAGATGACACACAGGCTCCCAGATAAGTCAGGTACCTTACTGCCAGCCTGCTGGGCTCTGGCCTTTGTCATATCTTCCCATATCAATAGTCCAATTAGTTTTGATCTAGGTAGGCCTCCTTTGGGTCATCCAGATAGTCCTGGACCATCAATTGGATGTCATTGGTGCTGCCGCTTTCACAATCTTTGTTGTCTTTACCTCTGCACATGATTTAAGCCCTGCCACTCGAAACCGAGCAATTGCAGAGGTTGAGTCTTATTCTTCTGTTGCTGGTGTGGCTGGTAATGCTAGTGATGGCTGAAAGACAACAATAGTGCCCTCTCTGGGGTTTGAAGGGTGTACGCCAGAGCTTCTGCCCAGCCTCTAACTTCCAGCCATTCGTCTTCCAAGGTCTCTCACTTGATCAACAATCCAAGTCTTGTAAAGTGAAACATCCTCTTCTGATCTTCCTTTGCAGCCCTGGATTAACAATTAAATGAAGGATTAAGCTCTGAACTAACTCATATGCTTATTCATTCAGACCAGCGAACGTTTGCGAAAGCTTTTTCAACTGGTCCTGTAGCAGATGCAACAACGGAATTGCTTGCTCATCGTATTGTCCTCCTTGCTGACTTCCCATGTAAAAACCTCACAAGGAAGTAGCAATTTTGTCAGGCATTTGACTACCCCCCATTTGTCCACCTCCATTGTCATGCCTTTCCCTGTTGCATCCCCTCTTCTTTGAAGGACGTAGTCAGTGATTAGTCTGTACTGCTCAAACAGGTATTGTGATATGTAGTTATATGACTTCCAACATGCTGGCATCTCCTCTATGAGGGCTTTAAATGGTACCCTAATTGCACACTGAATGATCAGTGCTTCCAGGCTTTGAAAGAATGACTGAAATGAGTACAGCCTCCTTGGCAAGTAACCAGTATGTTGCTGAATTTGTCTTAATTTTTTTAAGTCCTGCACAATCAGGTTGATGCAGTGCACCAAACATAGGAACCTGAAATAGTCACCATCTGCTATGGCCTGGACTATGCAACTGCTATTGTCAGTGACAATAAATCCAACCCCGAGACTTCTGAGTCACAGCCATTCAAACAGATTGCTGATACACTATTCCAAGATGTTTGTAACTGGATGGGATTTATGTATGGTGAACATCACTATTGTTACATGCCACCAAATATCCTGAAAATGTTCTTCACCACTGCGACCTGCAGATAGATGTCACCTAACCCCACACTAAAGAGATCCACTGTGAAGTGATACACATGTAATCAGTTGGTTGACAACTGGTCCACATGTTTGTTGTCAGGTGGATATCGTGAACAGCACTCTGCTGCATAGCTTTGCCAAACAAGTGCAGCGCATCATGATGGAGCACTGGAATCGCAATTCTGGCAAAATAGGTAAAGCTGGGATCCTTCAGTTTTGGGCTGCCACACATTCTAAAAATCCCACTCCTTCCACAAAAGAAAAAGGAAGGCGGTCCAGTCCTACCTTCCAGCTGTACAAGCATACCATTGGGTAGTTGAATTTGTAAGGCCTCTCCTGCCATGCCTAAACATGTCTGTAATAGTAACTTAGATTTGTTTTTGTTGAGGTGGTGCCACTGACACCGGTGACTTCTGGAGAAACCCAGGAGATGATAGACTCAATGTGCGTCTTGAGGGAATCACCATGTGGCAGAGGTGTCTGCATATGAGTCTTGTGCCATTTGAAGGCTGCTGATGCAGGTGATGCTGGCATATTGCAAGGGGGCGGGATGCTGTGTGTAATGTCATCATACTGTTCTTTCTCATGACCACTTTCTTCTATCTCTGTAAACTGAGCTACTTCCACTCCCTCATCATCACCACCACCATCAGAAGCTATCTTTTTAAAATGCTCCTCCCTCTGGATTGTGTGATGTTTTTTCAGCTAGGACGTTTGTCCTCCAGTACCGTAGTGTAAACCTGGCTTAATTCAATGAAATCTTGTGTGGCAAATGAAGCATATTGCACTGTTAACATCTTGCTTGCTAATCGTAAAGAAGTCCCAAGTTGGGGAGAATAACTTTTTTTAGTGTGTCACTGCCAATGTCTGAAGAAGTGGAACTTGCCACTCTGTAGGGACTATTTCAACTGTGGTAGTTAAAGATGAAGGTCTTGATGGAGTCTTACAAATATGGAAGCCAGTGGTGGAGCTGGTAGAAACACATCCCCCTGAGCAGGTCCAATAGGAGCAGTCATCTCAGTGTCCTCTTAGCTGCCCTCCAAACTGACAATCACTCGCTTGTCCTCATCACTGTCACATTCCATAATTCTAAGGCTTTCAGGAACTCTCCTTTTCACTTGTCTCTTGGTGTGGGTCTCGGACACAGCCGGGGTCCAATCTATGTCCAGATCATCAGAATGGGGGCTTGGAGAAGATGGTGGAGTACCCTTTCTTTTTCTATGTCAGGCAAGTGAAAATGGAATAATCTTCAAAATAAATTATTGCTGGTGTATCGATGGCAGGGAGGGGGAATAGGTAAAAATCAAATAATTGAAAAAAAAGTACTTCTGATGTCTCCCTAGGGGCTATGGAAATTCCTATGTGAAGCAAGGATGTCCAGGGTGAAATGGAAAAGTGCATAAAAACTGGATATACATAATACAACCTTCCTGAAACACACTAATCAGAGAACAAAGAAACAATGAACAAAGAATAATAAGGCATATGCCTCTTCTATAAATTTCACTAGAAACTAGACCCTCAGCCCTCCCAGAACTGTGCAAACATTTCTCCATAGAAAAACTAAACAAATTAATACAAAATGGGCTCCTACTACAACTCCAGGGGTATTGGAGAAAACCGAAAAGATCTGTAGAAAACCAAAAAGATTAAAAAAACTGGTGCATGCCCTCAATTAAACACCAATCCAAAGGCTTTTTAACATACTAATTTCTCACAAAAATTCTTACTGTCCAATGGTATATGCAGCAGGGATTGCAGATAAAGTAGTGAGTGATCCTTTCCCCTTAAAATCTAAATGAAAAGTGACCAAGGGATGAGCAAATCACTGGTAGGAGTCTTCTGGACTGAAAGAGCAAGATGAAGTCTCTGTGGCATTTCCTTCCAGTTAAAAAAAAAAACAAAAAAAAAAATATGTTTTAATTTACGCTAAAAAACTACCTGAGCCAAACATTCAAATAGAATAGCCATTTGAAAACCCAATTTTGAGTTGATTTTGATGCTTCTCAAATGGAAAGTGTACTCTAGATGCACCCTTCCAAATTCAACTGCCTGCATTAGAAAATGGCACTGGAAGCCTTCCTAGTGCATGGAAATCATGGTAGGGGATGCCAAATCTTGTTTGCTCTTGCCAGCTCATTTGCTGGAGGCTTACGTTGTTCCAATTGCCGTTGCATTGCTCAAATAAATTACATTTTTTTGTCTGACTTGTCAGGTGATACAAGACTAGCAAACGTCCTTCACCTTGTGGACTATTCTAAGCCAGTAAAATTGATTGACTAGCCTGCTCCAAGTTTTGTTTTAGCCCAGATGCCCAGCTAGGGGAATGTCATGGGCAAGAGAGAGGAGAAACTCTCTGTACTGCTGAAGTACTAACATCTTCCTGATTACACAAGGTTTGAGGTCTCTGGCCTCAGGGAACAGGAGTCCATCCTCCCAAAAAACCCTGTGGGTACCATTGACGCTACCCTTTTCTCTCTGTGCAGCTTGCTGCCTCAGGCCTACAAAAGTAGATCTGGTGCTCTGTCCCTGGCACAGATTGTCCATGGAGGGTCACCCTGGGCCTAAAACTTATGGGTGGTAAGGCCTAAACTCTGCAGGCTCAGCTCCTGAGAAAAGAGGTTTTGACCTGTGATCTGCACAGACATTAGCTCCCAAGTCTTCTGGCCTTTTCGCTTTGAAGGTTGGTCCACTATTTCAGGATCCAATACTTCCTTGCCACTCTGAAATTTGCACTGTACCCTAATCTCATCACATGCCCATTCTGGGATTTGAAGAATGGGTGCTTGGAGCTTCTGTTCTACTTCAACCCGGGGGGAATGCTCCAGATCATTTTCAAAAAGACAATCTACTGGGATGGATGGGGAAACACCCACTCCTTTCTGTCCAACTACTCCCCCTAGTCAAAGGTTACCATTGCCATGGAATGGAACTTTGTCCCATTGTAAGCACTGGTGACAGGATAAGACTTCCCTACCAGGAACTGGTAAAGCTCTGATGAGGTGAGTGGCATTGGAGGTTCAACTATCAGTGAAGACGAATTAAAGAAAATGAGGTTGAGCTTGTGTCTGGCTTTATGGGTTGGGGTAGAGACTACCTGCATTTGACTGAGGTTCCAGAGAGCACCCGCAAGAAAAGCAAAACAGGTGTTAGTCTAGGCATCTGAATATAGCTTGAAGTTTCTTAAAAGTGAGATGAGCAAATGTCATATAGGGTAAAATGTTTTAAAATAAATATAGGACATACATAAATATAGATAAAAATCTACATAAAATTTCAGTGAGGTGAGAAACCGTGCTCAGTACTCAAACAATCCCCATACTTATGCGCAAAGTATAGATATATATACATCACAAGTCAAAAGTACAGATAATGTCTGTATGTCTCAAATTAGTAATACAAGTGCAGGTCTATATGATATATCAATGGTGTTTCAATCCATTTTAAATGAAGAATCGTCATCAGGACGTAAATGTGAAGTCATAGAAGTTACTGAGGAACTGGGAAACAAACAAAAAAAACAGAACATACAAAAAATTTAAAACATAAAAATAGACAATAAAGCATGAGAAATTGAGAAATTTTCACACTTTGAGGGCAAGTACATGATTATAACATTACTTTCATATAAATGTTGAGACTATAAATGCAGTATTGCAATTATTTATTAAGGGAAAAAAAGAGGAAAGAACTGTCTGGAAGAGTTTTAAATGGGTGATATCTATAATGCGGGAGCTTGTAAATAAAATGAGCTAACAGTCAATCCAGGACATCTGTAGTCAATATGAACCCTGGATCTTCAGGTTCAGCCCCCCCAAAGATATACGGCGGAACTACCAATATCATTAAGAAAAATGTGAAAGGCTAGGAAAAATGAAAAACATGCTTGTCAGGTTGGTGATATGGTGGAAAGTTACTGCCTGGCTGTTCCTACAGCTTCTGACGTGCCTCTGGTGTTAACTGAACACAGGTATTGAGGAAAAGAGCTGTGTCAGGGGACGTATCTTGACAATGAGAGTAAAATATTGTCCAGAACTAGCTCCCACATTGAGAGCAGAACTGCTGGGCCACAATGTGAAAGAATCCTTACATAACTAGTCAAAAACAAGAAAGGACTTCAAATGGCATTCATGTTGGTTTGGCTTAGATCCCAAACGGAGGCTGTTTTAGATAAAAAAAGAGGATCATAGAGTGGGAAGAATTTTGGACATATTGGAGTGGCCTCAGAGCTATGGGCATGGAACCAAGCAGCTGAGTGAGACTGAATTGGAACCACTTTGTGGCCATGATTCAGGGCAAAGAAGGAAATTGTCATTTCTCAGGTGGCAAAAGGGAGATTAAGTAAACGGGTGTAAAAATAGCTGGGCCTGTGGCCATGCTAAATGAAAAAAGGAGGGACAAAAGGTAAACTTTTTAGAGTGAAACAATTCAAAGTATATCGATTCCGAACTATTCACAGTGAAACAAATCAAAGTAAATTAATCCAATCTTCCATTCAGTTAGAGCCAGACGTTATGTATCAAGGTGGTGAATCCATCAGAGTTCCTCTTTGTTGACTAGAGTTACAATGTTGCCCCCTCTGCCATGTCCAGTGATTACATAGATTATGTGCCAGCATAGTGTATACTCTGAATGGTTGTTTTGGATAAAATGTTCCACTAGAGATGCAGTTAGGGCCTTACACCTGACTCTGCTCCTATGCTGGCAGATTTGGATTTTGAAATTTGGAGTAGTTTGGCCAATGTACAGGAGTTTCCAGAGAAAGGAAATCACAAATACTACATTGTTGCTATTGAAATTTGGAGCTTTTGTAGGGTGATTTTGTATTGCCATGGCTACATTCCTTAGATGCAATGGTAAGGGGACAGACACTATACATTTCCACATTTAAAGTGTTCAGGTCCTATAAGTCATTAATAGTATGTGCGGGCCTTCAAGGTAGAAACACAGTGTGAACTAAGATGTCTTTGCGATTCTTTCCTTTTTATAACACAAACATAGGGATCTTAAATGTAAGACTTCCAGCTGTAAGGACATTCCAATATTTGCTAATACATTGATTTACCATACTGGTTACTGGTGAGAAAATTGTGACAAACACACACCAGTTTATTTGCACGTAAGCAACAGGATTATTTGAGAACTATGCACAATTTTCTCATCCCACTGAAATTCCATGAAGATTTGTCATGTTAGATATATGTTCTAATTTCGTAAAGAAAAAAATCGTTATATAATAATTGTTTCTCTCACAAAACTATTGTTGACATAGGGGTCAGTGTGCCGTGACATACTATTTATACCCAAGGTCCCTAGTAATTCACAGGGTGTCCGATGTACTGTAACACATAAAAGTGAGACGTTCACAAATTTAAAAATATGGTGAACTGGTGATTCTGCCAGTGTAGGGGTGAAGTGAGTAGGGAGTCCGGGAGCCTGGTGAATGAGAGAGCCCAAAAAGAATGTAAGGTTAATTTTGAGTGAAAACAATAGAGCCTCAGTGTTGCTTCTCTCAGACAAAGTGCTAACTGAATCAGTAAAATGTGGTCAGTATATTATGGCAACACTGCCTCTTGTGTGGAGGGATCCATTTTTGAAAGACAATAGATTATCCCACAGGCATCGCCAGCACTATGTCAGGAGCAGTTGAGCCAGAAATCCAGGTTTCCACCAAGAAGATTGCATCTACCTTATGAGACAATATGAAATCCCAGTGTAGGAAATTGAGTTATTAGTTGTGCAGGATGTGAGGCCTGTGTAAGTGACCATAATTTCCCTCTGTTGGGAACCAAGCACCCCATTGTAGCATTTGACTTCAAGGTACTGAATTCAGAGCAGTCCAAGGCCTACTCGGAAAGGTGGTGTAAGCTAGTGATCACCATTCAATGACACAAAATAAAAACATATTTATATATAATAAATGATTGTCCAGTCAGTGTTTTGTTTCTTTGAAAAGGGAAAAGTTAATTTCTTACACACTCAACTGAATATGTACATCAGGCAGATAGACAAACCTTTGGTGACATTCTGAAATAAAATTTTGTCACCCTGATGGGTCATGATTTCCAAAATCATAGTACCCACCATCTATAACAGATAGAACATCATGATATAAGGGGGAACCAGTTTAAATAATGCAGGCATATTGGCTGTGTCTTTAGTCACCACATCAAGATGTAAGGTAAGCCTATTGGCCTTGTTAAGTGGTCACCGCAACAATAGATAAGGCAAGCCTACTGGTCTTCTCAAAAGTTGCCATATTAATATATAGGGGATGTCTATTGGCTTTGTCAACGTGTTACCACAATAACTAGACAAATAATTCACAATAAAAATATCCATTATAGCATAGAAATCAATACCATGTTTAAATGCAATCAGTATTGTCAATAAAGCCTTGCCATGTTTATCAAAAATCACTGTCTGTATATTCTCAATAAATGAAAAACATAATACAGTATGTGCCATGAGATTCTTTTATATCCCTTTAAGCCACATAATATGCTGCCATGGAACCAGCCACTAGAAATCACAGTATTCCCAGATGGTAGAGCAAATGTTCCAGCTTTAGGGGTGTTTTCTAATTGATGCATAAATCTCCTCAGGTCAGGTGGGAGACTTAGGCCCTGATTTATACTTTTTGATGCAAACCTGTATTAGCGCAGGCTTGCGTCAAAAAGTATACAGCCGGCGAGTGCCATTCCTGGACGCCACCAGGGCGTCATATTTAACCTATGACGCTAGCTGGAGGTAAGGCCCAGTTAGCGCCAAAATTAATGACGCTAACCGGGTGGGGGAGGGTAGGGAAAACTGGAGGTTGTGCCATTGGGCACAGTGCCATGTAGGGGGGCCTAAGTTAGCCCCCTGTGGCACTTTGCAAAAAAAATAAAAATACTTACCTGGGATGGGTCCCCCATCCTTAGGTGTGGGTGCGGGTGGGTGAGGGTGTCCCTGTGGGCAGGGAAGGGTACCTGTGGACTGTTTTCATGGTCTCTGACCATGGAAAAAGGCCCACAGGCTCCCTAACGCCTAGCCTGACCTGACCTGACCTGGGCTTTAAATAATGGTGCTAAGCAGACTTAGCACCGTTATTTAAGGCCCTCCTCCTCCCGTTAGTGATTTTTGCACAGGAGGATAAATAAGGTGCTAGTGCCTTTGAGTCATTTTTTGCCCGGAAACGCATACCTTGCATCTCATTGATGCAAGGTAGTTTTGTGCAGGCAAAAAATGACATTAAATTCAATATTTTGGCACTAGACATGTCTAGAGTCAAAATATAAATATAGAGTTAAGTTTGCGCCTGATTTGTATAAAACTAATTACGCAAATCTGGTGCAAACAGAGTATAAATATGCCCCTTAGAGTCAGGTTTAAATCTTTTCTAGGAGGCAAGAAGGGGAGCTGCTGAATCTCCCTGCAGCCTTTACATTACTTGAACTTTAAGTTGGTGGTGCCCCTGCCATCCTGGGGCCACCACAAGATGGATTACTGCAGTAAACAATCCCTGAAGGACATTATGGGGTACTCTCTTCATGGAGCTGACAATTATGTTTAGGCAGCATTGTGCCATGCATCTTTTTCTTTCTGTTTTTTCTTTTTTAATAGGTGTGCCCGGTCCCACCAAGGACACCCAACCATTTAAAAAAATTGGAGTAGATTGGGGACCCCACTCCTGCCCTGCCCGGCTGGCTCCCTGGATGCCTTCCCTGTCAGGCACAGGGAAGTGTAAAAAAATCTTGTTAGCCGGGTGGGGCTGACGGCAGGGAAGAAGGGGGTTTTGCACCAAAAAATGATGCTAGGCAGGTTAGAGTAAAAAAAATGACTCTAACCAGCCTAGGGTCGTTTTCTGATGCAAATCCATCCATACCACATGACCCTGTCTTAGAAAAGACAGGAGTCATGCCCACTGCCCCAAAGGCCAGCACAGGGGACCAGGGTTCCCTGAGCATGGCCATTGCTCCCAGTGCCATGTAGGGGTACCCACTTCAGGGTCCCCAATGGCACTTTAAAACGAGAATACCTACCTGTACTTACCTACACTCACTGGTGTCGCCCATCCTCGGCTGTCCCTCTGGTGTGGGTGGGGTGTCCCTAGGGCCTGGAGAGGGCACCTGTGGGCTTATTCTTTGGTGTTCCACCATGGAAATAGGCCCACTGGTCCCCTAACGCCTGCCCTGACAGAGGCGTTAAATAATAGTGCAAAGCAAGCTTTGCACCATTAATTAATCCCTCCTCCCCACTGTACATGATTTTAGCACAGGGGATAACTATGGCGCTAAGGCCATAGAGTAATTTTTTGCACGGGAACACCTACTTTGTATCTCATTGATGCAAAGTAGGTTTCCATGTCCCAAAAATGACTTTAACTCCATAAATTTGGAGCTAAACGGGTCTAGCGCCAAAGTATAAATATGGAGTTTATTTTGCAGCGAATTTTCATTAAAAAATGATGCAAATTTGGCGCAACACAAGTATAGATATGCCCCTTTGTCTTCAGGACCATGGAAATGGGGCTTCGGGAACCGTTCACGCATTCGCTGAACCGCGTTCCCCACAGCCCAACACTTGTCCCCGTAGAGGAAATCAGAAGAGGGCCCTAGGCATGCCTGTTCCCCCAGGATTTAATGAAGAGCTGAGTCTGCATCCCAAAATGCAGGAGAGCTCCATGCACTCTATTTTCTCGTAGGCATGATCAAATCTGCATAAACCCCAAATGCCCATAACTCTGGCCTGATGGGCTAAATTCAACACACTTGGGCTTCTTTTACTCTTGGCAATGAGCTCTAGACACCAGGAGCATTTTTTGCAGGCATCTTGGCCTCAAAGTGGCACACTTTGCAGGGAGTGGATTCCATGGGCTCCCTGCACCACCTTTCGTCTTGGCCTGGTTCCTGGTGCCCCCTTCCTTTTGCTGGGGCGCAGAGGTCCAGGACTTCCTCCAACTAGTCCACTAATGGGGTGTAATGATAACGGAAGAAAAGGCGCTCTGGACAAAAGTCAGCCAAAATTAATTAACTTATGAGGGAAAAACACCTATCCCTTAAAGGTTTACACAAACAAACCCAACAAATTATAGATAACAATGTGAGGCCCCCAACAATTTTGCAATCAAGTTATATGTCGACACAATTTGATAATACTATAGAAAAGATTTTTCAGTCGAAGTTTAAAATAGTTCCGTAGCATCCAGTCCAATCAAAGTGATTTATTGAATCATATCTTCCAGCAGCTTGAATCTCAACATTTCATCCATTGGAAATCACAACACATTTCAAGCCAACTAGTCCTCTGGGAACAGGAGTAGAACATCAGAACTGTGCCTTGGAGAGATCTACTGGTCCTTCGGTCAACTACAGACAGATCAGTCCATTAGGGCATTTTTTTGCTCAGTTCGTCTTGTGGGTGGGGGATTTCCCTTTTGTCTAACATTCCTCTTTTCCTTGGTTTGGCTTTGGCCTTGAAAATGAAACAAAAGGCTGATGCCAGATCTCTTTGTGTGTCCTTGGGAAAGCCCCTTTGAAGTATAATCAGGGCAGGGCCCAACTCCTCCCCAGTCATTCTGTCAGGATGACCCATTATATCCACAACTAAGCCCCTCTGTGCACTGGCTGGCTCCAATACACATTTTCTAATGGGAGAGTGTTGTGTTTTGCACGCGCTTGTTTTCATGGTAACGTGGCAATGCATGCATTGTTCTGATTTGTATTCATGAGGGGTTTTACTCTTGGATCAGCAGTTTGTTTCCTGTTGATCCAGGAGTTGGACGCTTCATTGGAGTGGTACCAATAAACTTTGTTCCTACTTCGTTCCTACTTTTCTCGCACTTGTCTTATTTAACAAGTGGCGAGGAGCGGCACCACTCCTCGGATCTGCATTCTGTTTGCCTCATCGCTCCTGTTTTTAAAAAATATTTTCTGGCTGCCTACCTCGTTCCTGGTGGCTGCTTTATGGACTCTTGAGGTCACATTGCGGAGAACATTTTGTCTCTGCGCACGCTGTTTTGAGGTTTCCTGGCATTACTAATTGGGAGTGGCATTGCTAAATTCGCTCGTTGCTTAGCACAAGACACTGGTGCGTCATGTGAGCGAGCCCGCCGAAGGACTTCCCGTGTGGTTTCCTGCATTCTTTCTTGTTGCTGGGTTACACGGTGACGCGTACCTTCTGACGTTCCTCACGTGTACTTTGCCTGGCAATGGACGAGGCGCTGTTGGGAGCCCGCAAAAGTTGTTGCGTGCGCATGCAGGCACTACTTAGTGTTGGTGGTGGTTGTCGCATTGCCACTCCAGCAATGCTGGTGTGACTTCATCACGTTCTTCTCCCTCATTGGTGGATTCTTCCAAGAAGTACTGCTTTTCATTGCTACTTTTCCTCTTCACTGTGAAACATTTGGTCTGTTTTCATTTTTTTTCGGACCATTACTTGTGCTCAGACTTTTTCTCTTCCTCCTCCATAAGTATTTTGGCCAGCAGGTGAAGTTCCTTGTATGAAATGGCCAGAGTGGAAGGCATTTTTTCTCAATTACATTGACACTATTGATACCTAAGGTGAAATGCCACCCCAACAGAAAAAAAGGATTTTCTTTCATTGTGTTGGGCCAGAGGGTTTGAAGGCATACAATCAAATGAATAAAGGTGGGGGCGGAGAAGGGGATGAAAATGTGTTTGATAATGTTATCAGTGTGTTTGACCAATATTTTTCTACGAAAGTGTGTATTGGTATTTTAAGATACAATATTTCCACAGGAAACAGGAATCTGATGAAAACATTGATGACTATCTTGCTGCTCTTAGAACATTATCGTTAGATTGTAATTTTGGACAGTTACAAGAGGAATTAATTTGAGATCAAATTGTTATGCATGTTAATGATTCTTCTATTCAAGAGAGGTTATAGGTGAATGGGGATTCTAGTCTACAGCAAATCCTTGATATTGTCAGGAAAGCTGAAATGTCTTCTAGGGGTGCTAAAGTCATTCAGAAAGAGTCAGTATTTGATAAATGTGCAAGTAAAGTTCATTCTAAGAATCGAGGGCAGGAAACAGATAAGAAACCAGAAGTGAATAAGGGCACTTCAAGAGAACACCTTAAATGTTTTCGTTGTGGCAGCAGTTCACATTTGGCGAATAACAAATCATGCCCTGCATTGAAACAGAAATGTTCTTTGTGTGGGGTGTTAGGACATTTCTCTAAAGTGTGTAGGAAAAAACTCCACAATTATGTCAAATTTGTAGAAGATGAGTGTGATAGAGATGATGTTTCTTCGTGGGGCAAAAATGATGATGATAAGTTTTTTTAAAACATTAGAGGTAATGATAACATTGTTCTAAATGTTGACTTTGGGAAGGTCAAGAAGAAACCAATTTGTACTTTGACTTTTGGAGGTGTTGAGGTTCACATGTATGCAGATTCAGGCTCACCTTACACTATTATTGATGAAGATTTGTGGCTTGATAAATTTAAAAAGAAATTTGGGAACAGTTTGGTTATTCCTGATATTTCTCCAGAAGCTTTTTCGGGTGAGAAAATTGATTTAGTAGGCTTTACCACATGTTTATTTGAATTCAAGGATAGATCTAGCTTATGTAAATTGTATGTTGCGAAGAAAGGTCCTGCAATTTTAGGTTAGCAGGATCAGGGTAGTTTGGGCATTATTTTAGACCCCAATAGTCCTTAACCTGTGATGGTAGTTGACGTGTGCGAATCTGTAAGTAGCTTGGTTCAGAAAACGTTTCCTAAGGTTTTTAATGGCTGCATTGGTAAGTTAACTGATTTTGAACATAGAATTGTGCTCAAAGACAATGCCATACCTAAGATTTTCAAAGTGAGGAATATACCCTTAACAGTTAGGAGTGAAGTTGAGAAGGAATTAAATGCATTGGTGAAGGCAGATATAATAGAAAAAATTTAATCATCTGAGTGGATTCCTCCAATAGTAGTTTCTAGACATTCAGATGGCAAGATTAGATTATGTATTGACTTGTGTTATCTGAATGGAAATATTCTCGTTGACCAGTTCCCTTTACCACGCATTTCAGAAATGCTTTCTAACATTAAAGGTGTTAAGTTGTTCTCCGCCAAAGATCTTTCAGCTGCTTACCATCAGATCGTGTTGCACCAAGACTATGCAGTATTCATTACTCCTTTTGGATGTTACCAATACGAGAGAATGCCTTTCAGGTTGACTTCTGCTCGTGCTGTCTTTCAGAGGCTTATGCATTCCTTATTTGGTAACATGCCCAAAGTACACTGCTTTCAAGATGATATTTTAATTCATGGCAAGGATAAAAGTGAACATGATCAACTGATAGATCCTGTTTTAAGTACCCTAAGTGAAATAGGTCTAACAGTCAAGTTTTCAAAGTGCAAATGTGCAGTTTAAAGTGTTGTGTACTTGGGCCATGTGTTGAGGGAGGAGGGAATTAAGCCCAAACAGGATTTGGTTGATGCAATACGTTTAGCCCCGGATCCTAGTTATAAAGATGATGTGAGATCTTTCCTCGGTCTCACAGAGTTTTATTCCAAATATATAATGAATTTTTCCTGCAAAACTTTCCATATAAGACAGTTACTCAAGAACACTAACAAATTTAATTGGGGTCAGGAGTGTGATTGTGAGTTCAGGAACAAAAAGTTAGGTATTGCTAATGCTGACCCTTTGTCGGGGTTTGATCCTAATTTGCCCAGAATTGTCACTACTGATGCCAGTTCGAAAGGGTTAGGCGCATTGTTATCTTAGAAGAAGGGTGATGGCAGTGAATCTTTAATTGCTTAAGCATCCAGATCTCTCACTGACGCAGAAGTTAAATATTCCATTATTGAAAGAGAGACATTAACACGTTTGTGGGCTTAGGAGCACTTTAGAGCCTTTATCTGGGGCAGACCTTGTGAGGTTCGTAGTGATCACAAACCTTTAGTTAAATTACTCACTACAAAGGGTATGGCCAAGGCTTCTGCATGCATTGCCTGGCTATCTATGAGACTCCAAGATTTTCTTTACAACGTAACTTATGTTTCTGGTAAGGATAATGTGTCTGCTGATTTATTTTCCAGGATGCCTTTGCGAGGTCAGAATGAAACAGAGTCTGAGTGGGATAATTATCATATTGCCTGGGTACATGATGAGGATATTCCTTTTATTGACAAGAAATCATGGGATGAGGAGTATTCCAAAGATATTATTGTTAAGGAAGTGTTGAGGTACATTGTTAAGGGATGGCCAGAGAGAAGAAAGTTTTGGAACCTAACTTGAAGACCTTTTGGGAGGTTAGAAACGAATTGTCCCATTTCAAAGGTATATTATGGAGGGGTGATAGAGCTATTCCACCGGCTAACTTAAGGAAGTCTATCCCTTCTTTAAGAAAGATTTTTGGTGGCCTGGTTGTGATATTTTCATTGAAAGATGTGTAAGAGACTGTATAAAGTGTGCTAATGCTGACAAATCCTTAAGAACTTTGAAACCTAACACGTACTTCTCTTGTAACCCCATGAATCCTTGGGAAGTCATTGCTTTGGACGTTATGGGCCCCATTGGTGTTAAAAGCAAATATATTATTGCTGCCATAGATGTTTTTTCAAAGTGGCCAGTCATTGAAATTGTGGATAAAGTAGATTCTGACACTGTTCTAAAATTTTGGGACACATTTTTTTACTGATGAATGTGTTCCCTCCAAGCTGGTCACTGACAATGGTGTACAATTTATGTCAAAAAAGCTAAGGATTATTTCAGTAGCGTGGGTGTTAGACATTGTACTACCTCATTGTGCAATCCCAGTGGTAATGGCTTTATTGAACGATTTAACAGAGGGCTTAAGGGAGCAATTCAATCTGTAGGTGTTGCCAATGATGATTGGGAATTACAGGTCCATAAAACTCTGTGGATGTATCGTACTAAGTTGAATGAGATAACTGGATGTACCCCATTTGAGATTATGAGAGGGAGAGTTGCAAGAACCAAGAGCAATCCCTCATGGTTGTTTGAGAATCCTGTGGTTACAATGGATTTAGATGCTGTAAAGCGTAAACTGAGTGTTACTCATGAGCGTTATCAAACAAAATTCGAGAAATGCAGTGGTAACAAGTCTAGTATTAATGTCAAGGTAGGAATGTTAGTCAAGGTTAAGAAACCTTGGAAGGTTAGGAAAGGTGAAAGACAGTTTTCCAAACCTTTCAAGGTGATTGAAGTGTTGAAGAATGCTGTCAAATTATCAGACGGTAAGGTCTGGAATTTCAAACGTATTGCCATACTAAAGGGGAATGAATGGGTGTATCTTGATGATCACAGTCTACCTGGTGAGCGCAAGACTCCTCTGGATTTTGATCTTGTAATTGAACCTGGAATGTCGAAGAGCAATGAGGAGAATAGTCAAGATGGTCATGAAGTACAAGATTTTGTAGTGGAACAAGATGGACTGGATTTTTAGTTGCATGGACCATAGGATGAAAATAATCCTCTGAACAAGGGCCAGAAATTCAGGGAGCCTTGTGTGTCCGGAGCTAAGCCTACATTGTTGGAGGTTCCAGATAATAATTCTGTTACCAAGTGTAAAAGGAAAAGATGTAAACCGAAATGGCTTGCCGACTATGTGGTTTAGATCTGTATTATCTTTGTTTTTTCTTTTAAGTGTTTTTGTGTATTGTTTATAAAGGAAGGGGGATGTGTTGTGTTTTGCGCGCGCTTGTTTCCATGGTTTCGTGGCAACGCATGCATTGTTCTGATTGGTATTCATGAGGGGTTCTACTCTTAGATTGGCAGTTTGTTTCCTGTTGATCCAGGAGTTGGATGCGTCATCGGAGTGGTTCCAATAAACTCTGTTCCTACTTTTCTCGCACCTGTCTTATTCAACAGAGAGCCATCACCAGCCCAGGAAGCTGGAAACTCCCAGAAAATTCAGAGAAAAAAGTGCCAACTTTCTAGAAGTGGAATTTACAAAATAATAATTTAAAATCTGAACTTACCATTAAGAAGGACTTAAATTACGATTCAAAGGAGTGGGTGAACTACCTTTCTAGCTGCTACCAATCTGAATTCAGCATTTAATAAATGTAACAATGTAGCCCAGTAAATCCCTATGGCAGCAAACAGCCTTGATATAGTGAAAATCATTTTTGTGAACATTTCAATGTAAGGACATGTTCAACATTAATTCCTACATGACCTGATTTTAAATATCCTCACAATACCATTGCAGTCAATAAGGACTACATATGGGTGACTTATGATGATTAAACTGGAGGTTTAGGCCTGTCCAGCAGAGTATTTTGACAGGTCAAATCTGCAGTTTGAAACTGCCACAGACAGATTACCTCTGTGCATCTACTAGGGTGTGCATGACTGTAGTCTCTAAAGTGCAGCCTTTACCCATGTGCACACGTGTTTCCCACATGTTTATGTGTAGTGGGCCCAGTGCCCTTTACCTTAGCGAAGTCACAGTGGCCTGATCTTAAAAGACAGACACTGGGGGTAAACATGCAATTGAATCTACCATGAAATTAGGTAGTGAGACTCATCCACCATAAAGGTCCAAAAACTCTGGGCGTACTTAACAGGCAGAAACCATTTGGACACTTCTATGTCAATTCTGTGCCTGATGAGGAAGCGAACATTCATCAGAAAACAGCTGAGACTGTGAGGAGTATTGGATTTCTTATTTTGAAAGGATAGTGGTCAAGAAAAGGTAGTGAATGAATGGCCCAATATATATATATATATATATATATATATATATATACATATATATATATATATATATACAGTATATATATATATGTGTGTGTGTGTGTGTGTATGTTGTCATGTCAGGGCAGTTTTCTCAGAACACCAGATGTTGTATTATAAAACACCTCACTGCCCCTTACATGATAGAGGGTAATTGAACCCAGTTGCCCTCATACTCTATTCATCGTCTTCGCAGTTTCTGCTGAGACCTGACACAGTCTCTCCCTCCATGTGGGAGGATTCACAGTAGACCAACAGACCTCTCCTTTACCTACGATCAAAGGTATTGTGGATGGGGTTCTCCTGGGAGACCCGATGGGCAGATTAGGGCTTACACTGACATGCTCTTGTATAGAATTAGCCTTGCAGGTAGGGATTCTAGAACCATTCTGTGACAGTATGGTGGAACTTTTCTTGTTTTACTTTCCTTGTTACTGCTTTGCTCTTATTATGTTTTTTCATCCTTATAATAGCAATACATGCCTTTTTACTTAGAACTTAGAATGCAGTTGATTCAATAAAACATATGAAACCTAGTCCTGCTTCCATTTTGCCTTTGTATGTGTGAGACATATGTGAATGAGAGAAAGTGTTAAGATCTGTTCCACCACAATTTCCCCAAGAAACACAAATGTCATGCACAGGGCTGCCAAAAATCACCTTTACTCTCAGGTACTTGTAAAGTGCTGCTAGATGGCCGGAGAGGTTAGGCCGGCAGCCGTCACACAGCGCAGGATCAGACTGCACTTGGTGGTGCTGTTGCCCAAATCCAGCAGTCTCGTTACTATAACCAGAGTCTCCATGATACCACCTACATGAGGTCCCAAGAGCATGTAGACTTTTGAAAAGTAATGAAGAAGCAAGCTTAGGTAGCAGGGATTCAGGGGGGCTGGCACTGGCCACGACTTAGGCATGACCAAAGCATGGATGGGCACAGACAGTCTTGTCTTTGGTGCACCTTGAGCCTGCTTTCTATGCTGCCATGCTCATGAGTATGGTCTCACCAAATCTTAGACTATGTTGTGGTCTGAATACTAAAATGTCACTGAGGAGCATGAAAAACAAAGGGGCAAATAAAATTGCAACCTGGAGCCAAGCAGCTTGTAGAATCATGGCAAGGTCACTTGAGGCACTACATAGAAGAAAAACTATTGGTTTTTTTTTAAGAACAGTTACTACTTGCCAGTCAATGAGACTGCTGTCCTAATCCTTCTTCGTTTCACACACACTCTGTCACTGCATACTCTAGAGTCTACACCCTCACTCCCATACCCCTGTCTTTCCCTCTTAATTCTTCTTTTGAGCCTCTTCTGATATTAAGCACTGCTGAATAGCAGTGTCCTGCTCTTTTTCTTTGTCCCTCATCCATCTTTCTCTCCCCTACCATCCCCCAGCTGCCCCTCTCATGACACTATTCTCTTTGCCAATATTGGATGCTTTTAAAATTTTACTGGCCCTGGCAAAGTCAATAATTGTAGCTGCCCACGTGGGAAGTGCAGCTCCCACACAACGTGACGGCTGTCTTGGCAGTACAGAAAACACACTCCATATAATGTCATGGTATGTTGATTTGTATAGTGCACTAATCCCTGGAGAGAGTATCCAGGTGCTTGGAGAGGTGCACAGGTGTATGGTCCTCAAGGTCCTTATCTGAAGAGCCAGGACTTCGGCTTCTTCTGGAACTGTTGATGGAGGTTGTTCAATTTCTTTGGGTGTGATGTAGGAGAATGAGCAATCTCCACTTTTGCTATTGCAGTTGTGGAGAGTGTGTGTGAGTGCCAATGAGCAGAGCATAGGTGTCTGGTTTGTTGGTGAAAGTGTATGTGGCTGTTCAGGTATTCTGGTCCTGTGTTGTTTTGGGCTTTGTATGTGTGTTTGAATTTTGAAGTTTGAGTTGGCTGCACTTGTGAATGGGGAGATAGTAAAGTGTCCTGATGTGTGTTATGATGTGAGTGTGGCATGGAAGGTTGAGTGTGAGTCTTGACATAGGGGGTGATTCTAACCCTGGCGGTCGGTGATAAAGCTGCGGCCAACCCGCCAACAGGCCGGCGGTCCAAAAAATGGAATTCTGACCCTGGCGGGAACCGCCAACAGAGACCGCCACATTAACACTCCGACCGCCACGGCGGTACAGACAAACAGCGCGGCCGTCACCGCCAACAGGCAGGCGGCAGACAATGTACCGCCCACACTATCATAACTCACCAATCCGCCACCTCTTCCGGGGCGGGAGCACCGCCGATAAAAACACGGCGGAAACAGACCACGAACGGGAAAACGCTCACCGAAACACACTCCACGAGTACGGAGTACAGCATGGAACCCGAATTAAACATCCTACCTGCTCTCGTCTACCTGCTCATCTACCACGAGTACGAACGCCGGCGCAGACGACAACGGTGAGTACTGCACCTACGACACACGGGAGGGGGGAAGAGGAAAGGTTACGGGCACACACATATGCGACCCCCACCCCCCCAAACTATGTACACACCAATGCAGAGCAACAAGTCACAGTGACACCACCCAAACCCCCCTGAAAAATGCAAAGACAGAATTAAATTGTGAAGAAAAATGTATGTAATAAATAGACTCTGACAAATATAGGTCAACTAAGCAAACTATTCATACCAAAATAATACTATATACACTGCAATGGATAACCGAGGCAATTAGTTCCGTAAATCAAAAGTAAATCGAAGTGTCCGTGGGCCAAAGTGTAACAACACAAGGGCAAAGCCCACACAGGAGACCTGAGTCCTTTGGAGAGAACACTGCAGGGGCATCTGATGAAAAAACTACAGGCACCTCAGGGGGAAGGGAAGGGGGGGGCACCACAGCCACATGAGTCCACGACGCCAGATCCACGAAGGGGCCACCATGCCCACTGTGCCATCCTGGGGAGTGCAAAGCCACAGTCTCACAAGTCTCTACAGTGGGTGGATTGCCCACTGTGCCATCCTGGGGAGTGCAAAGCCACAGTCTCACAAGTCTCTACAGTGGGTGGATTGCCCACTGTGCCATCCTGGGGAGTGCAAAGCCACAGTCTCACAAGTCTCTACAGTGGGTGGATTGCCCACTGTGCCATCCTGGGGAGTGCAAAGCCACAGTCTCACAAGTCTCTACAGTGGGTGGGTTGCCCACTGGACCATCCTGGGGAGTGCAAAGCCACAGTCTATCAGGTGGATTACAGTCTCCACTGGTCAAGGAGGAGGCATGGTGGGCACAGTGAACCGTTAACATTGCTTGACAGGAAGGGCCCAGCGGAGCGGTGCTTGAGACGGCGGGGCCCAGCGGAGCGGTGCTTGACAAGAAGGGCCCAGCGGAGCGGTGCTTGAGACGGCGGGGCCCAGCGGAGCGGTGCTTGACAGGAAGGGCCCAGCGGAGCGGTGCTTGAGACGGCGGGGCCCAGCGGAGCGGTGCTTGAGACGGCGGGGCCCAGCGGAGCGGTGCTTGACAGGAAGGGCCCAGCGGAGCGGTGCTTGAGACGGCGGGGCCCAGCGGAGCGGTGCTTGAGACGGCGGGGCCCAGCGGAGCGGTGCTTGACAGGAAGGGCCCAGCGGAGCGGTGCTTGACAGGAAGAGCCCAGCGGAGCGGTGCTTGAGACGGCGGGGCCCAGCGGAGCGGTGCTTGACAGGAAGGGCCCAGCGGAGCGGTGCTTGAGGCGGCGGGGCCCAGCAGAGCGGTGCTTGAGACGGCGGGGCCCAGCGGAGCGGTGCTTGACAGGAAGGGCCCAGCGGAGCGGTGTTTGAGATGGCGGGTCCCTGTTCAGCGGTGCCTATCTTCACGGCGGGCCCTGTTCAGCGGTGCCTATCTTCACGGCGGGCCCTGTTCAGCGGTGCTCTTCTGCACGGCGGGCCCTGTTCAGCGGTGCCTTTCTACACGGCGGGGCCCTGTTCAGCGGTGCTCTTCTGCACGGCGGGCCCTGTTCAGCGGTGCCTATCTACACGGCGGGGCCCTGTTCAGCGGTGCTCTTCTGCACGGCGGGCCCTGTTCAGCGGTGCCTTTCTACACGGCGGGGCCCTGTTCAGCGGTGCTCTTCTGCACGGCGGGCCCTGTTCAGCGGTGCCTATCTACACGGCGGGGCCCTGTTCAGCGGTGCTCTTCTGCACGGTGGGCCCTGTTCAGCGGTGCCTATCTACACGGCGGGGCCCTGTTCAGCGGTGCTCTTCTGCACGGCGGGCCCTGTTCAGCGGTGCCTATCTACACGGCGGGGCCCTGTTCAGCGGTGCTCTTCTGCACGGCGGGCCCTGTTCAGCGGTGCCTATCTACACGGCGGGGCCCTGTTCAGCGGTGCCTATCTACACGGCGGGGCCCTGTTCAGCGGTGCCTATCTACACGGCGGGGCCCTGTTCAGCAGTGCCTATCTACACGGCGGGGCCCTGTTCAGCGGTGCCTATCTACACGGCGGGGCCCTGTTCAGCGGTGCCTATCTACACGGCGGGACCCTGTTCAGCGGTGCTCATCCAGTAAGTCAAGGGAGCCAGACCTGGGCTGGACTCCCTGCTCAGTCCCCCTCCGACCGTGATGGGTCTGGACCCTTCGGTGACGGAGTCCTGGGCCCATGGGTGTCCTCCCTTACAGCTGGGAAGTGGCATGTGGGGCCCACCTGCTCCGCGCTCCTGCTGCCTGACTTCTCCGCCCTGCTGCCCTTTCGCTCCTTAGATGTGGCTCTCGGGCCCTTGCCTCCCCTAGATGTTGTGGCAGGTGAAGTGGGCGAACTTTGCTCCTTGGGGGCAGCCGTGTCAGTCCTCTCACAGCGGCCCTTGTGTTTCCTGGTCCTCTTCCCTTGGGGGGGGGGCTGGATGTGTCCTTGCTGCTGATTGAAGTGTCACTGCTGGCAAAGGGTGGACTCCAGAACCCATGCACAACAGTGACACTCGTAGCTGGGCTGGTGGTGGCTGAGGTGCTCTTGGGACTCTTTGCAGATGGAGGGGGTGGGTCATTGGAGGGAAAGAGGTCAAGATTAGCGAGGAAAAGTTTTTTAGGACCAAGGTAAAGGGTAGGAGAAGTGGTGATGGGAGTGGAGGAAGAGGATGTGGTTGTAGGAGAGTCAGGTGTGCTGTCATTGTGTGAAGGTGCTGGTGCTGTAGGCTGTCGTGAGGTGGATGGCTGTTGGGTGGGTGGCTGCCTGCGTTTGTGTGTCTTGGAAGAGGGGGTGACAGACACAGTGGGAGAGGACACAGGGGATGTGTAAATGGCAGTGGGGGTGGTGACTGCACGCGTGCGGACTGTACTGGAGGGTGTGGTGGTGATAGAAGCACTGGCTGATGTTGGTGTGCATGCAGGTGTGAGTATAGACGTCACAGGGAGGGAGGAGGGAGACGAGGAGGAGGGGGACACAGAGGTGGTAGTGACTGTTGGAATGTCTGCATCTGGGTGTTGCTTGGGCGAGTGTTTGTGGGATCTGTGGTGCTTGTGTCTGGATGAGCTGCCCTTGGGTGTTGAGGTGTGTGCAGGCTGGTCAGATGGTGTGGATGGGATAGGCTGAGGAACAGGAGACAGAGACAGGGTGGAGGCAGTCAGAAGAGGGAGGCTGGAAACAGGGACAATGGCTGCCGTCAGTGCTGAGGCCAGAGCATTGAACGATCGTTGATGGGCAGCCTGACCCGAATGAATGCCGTCCAGGTAGGCATTGCTCTGATGCACCTCCCTTTCTACCCCCTGGATGGCATTCAAAAGGGTAGTCTGCCCAACAATGAGCGTCCTCAGGAGGTCACTGAGCTCCGCACTGAGGGCAGCAGGGGTGACAGGGGCAGGGGCTGAGGTGCCTGGGGCGAAGGAGACGCCCGCCTTCCTGGGCGAGCGGGCACGGAGCGTAGGCTGAGGGGCTGCTGGGAGGGCGGGGCTGGTGCGCTGGGTGGCGGCTGTACCTGTAGAGGCGGGGGGCACGGATGTTGCCACCACCGCTAGGGAGCACCCATCCGAGGACGTGTCTGTGTCGCTGGTCTCACCACCGGTCCCCGTTGTGGTGCTCCCCTCGCCCTCCGGATCACTGGTGCCCTCGGTGTCTGTTCCTGGGGCCACCGGGGCCTTGTGACTGGCAGCTCCCTCGTGCTCCGATGCCAAATCTCCTCCGCCTGATGATGCTAATGCACACATGCACAAGAAGATGAAGAAGAAGGGTGGGGGGAGAAAAACGAAGACCAGGTTGAGTGCATGCAATGTCAACACCGTTGGCGGAGAGGACAGACAGAGGAGCCTCATGCACTACGCCGCGCATTCGGGGTACACTACTCAGTACTCCTGACTAGGACAACAGGTCTAGAGACGACAAACGCGCACATGTGTGATGCTGGACCATCAATAGCTGTACTTGTCACCCTACAGATGTGGGGGCCGGGAGCACAGGGCCATGCCTAAGGGAGGGGACTAGCCTACAGAAAGCGCCCTGGCCTAATGTCACCCACAGCCCTCCTCCCCCACCCAGACGCCTCCACTGCGCAGAAAGATAGGAGAATGTGCTGATACTCACCCCCTTGTGTCTGCTGTGATGTCCTCAAGCGCCCATCCAAATCAGGGTAGGCCACCGCCAGGATCCGGGACATCAGGGGGGTCATGGTACGACTGGCACCCCTCCTAGGTTGGGAGGCCATCCCCAGCAGTGACTCTGCGGTCTTCCTGGTCCCGCGGCGGATGTCCTCCCACCTCTTGCGGCAGTGGGTGCCCCGTCTGTTGTGGACCCCCAGGGTCCGGACTTCCTTGGCGATGGCACGCCAAATGTCGACTTTCTGATGGGCGCTGACCTATTTGACATGTACAGGGTGGGAAGGAAACATTCATCAATGAACTGCATGTTAGATGTGATTGGCCCCCCCTCACCAACTTTGCCAAATGGCACATGCTCTCATCTGTTGTGCGTTGCACTCCTCATTCGCCCCCCACCCCACCAACTTACATCCATCCCACTCCACACAGGCATCGCCCATTCCATGTGCACACGGTGTACTTACCTGTTGGTCTGGAGGACCGTAGAGTAACGCATACTGGGGGAGGACCCCTTGCACGAGCTTCTCCAACTCTTCAGACGTGAAGGCAGGGGCCCTTTCCCCAGTCGCAGCAGCCATTGTCACTTCCAGACCGAGGTCACAGCAGCACTTGCATTATAGGTCCTCTCCTGTGGGTGATCAGGTCTCGAGTGATTAAGCAGATAGAAAATGGCGGTCACGCCCGCGGCGGTGCGTACCGCGGCGGTGCGTACCGCGACGGTGCGTACCGCGACCGCCGGCGCACATCGTCATTGGCTCCTGAAACCCATAGGCTTCAATGTTAACCAATGCGGCTTCGTATAGCGGTCTTTGACCGCCTACCGCCATGGTGCGCCCCGCCAGCGCATTGACCTCACATCCCATTGTCCCACTTCACAGGTCAGGCAGCCGCCATTTCAAGGGCCCACATGGCATAATTTGTACTGCGTCACACAGGCCTAGGCCTTGCATTGCCACACATACACGCCTTTCAATACATAGATAACCGTGTGCTATGCAAGCTGTGGTGAACGTACCTGTGAGTTGCTTGACTCTGTGCTCCATGTTGTCCTTCCTAGGAACCGTCCGCTGGGACTTGCGAGGAGAAGGATGAATCCTCGCGTGTACCGACCGCTGGTGGACCTGTCGACAATGGAAGAACGCCACATCATACTACGATACCGACTTGACCGTGCCACTATCCATGAACTGTGTGCCCAGCTGGAGCCAGCCCTGATGTCCCCCATCCGCCAACCCACAGGAATTCCCCCTCTGGTGCAGGTTCTGTCAGTCCTCCATTTTCTTGCAAGTGGCTCATTCCAGACGACAGTGGCCATGTCATCTGGAATGTCTCAGCACATGTTTTCAAAAGTTTTGTCTAGAGTGTTGTCTGCCCTGACGAAACACATGTGGAGTTACATTCTATTCCCTGAGGAGGTTGATTTGGCCACTGTGAAGGGTGATTTTTATGCCCTTGGACATATCCCCAACATAATTGGTGCCATTGATGGGACCCATGTGGCCTTAGTACCCCCAAAAGACGATGAGCAGGTGTACAGAAACAGGAAAAGTTATCATTCTATGAACGTCCAGGTGGTCTGTTTGGCTGACCAGTACATCTCCCATGTAAATGCCATGTTCCCTGGTTCAGTGCATGACGCGTATGTGATGCGTAATAGCAGCATCCCTTATGTGATGGAACAGCTACAGGGACAACGTGTGTGGCTAATAGGTGACTCTGGTTACCCCAACCTGCCTTGGCTAATGACCCCAGTGAGGAATCCCCGGACCAGGGCTGAGGAATGGTACAATGAGGCCCATGGGCGGACTAGGAGGATCATAGAAAGGACCTTTGGCCTCCTGAAGGCCAGGTTTAGGTGCCTGCATATGACAGGGGGATCCCTGATGTACTCACCAAAGAAGGTGTGCCAGATCATCGTGGCCTGCTGTATGCTTCACAATCTGGCATTGCGACGTCAGGTGCCTTTCTTGCAGGAGGATGGTCCAGATGGTGGTGTTGAAGCAGCTGTGGAGCCTGCAGAGAGTGAAGAGGAGGAAGACTCAGAGGACGACACAGACAACAGGGACAGAGTTATCCAACAGTATTTTCAGTAGCACACAGGTAAGAATCACCCACGCCATTTTACATTTACCTGAAGACTCCTGCATCTCAACTTTGTCTATTTCCCCCCAGTTCTTTTAGACTGATGTTTGATTTTCCCTTCCCTTTTCAGTGCTGTATGACCTACTGCGTGACTTCTGGTTGGTTAGCCCATGGACTAATGCTTATTGACCTCGGTATGTTTTCAACACAAAGTTAACCGAACATAATTGATCTGTAATGTGTTATACATTTGTAAATAATACAGGCTGACTCCTGATAGATTTCAGTGCAATGAGTGATTTATTTGTAGTGCTAGATAATGGTACATGATATTAACACGGTGATGGGTGGGGGTGGAGTAATGTCCATGGCAGAGTCCAGTTCTCAGTCTCACAGGTGCATTGTCCATATGCCTGTGGAAGGATGGAGCAGGGGCAGTTCAAGGTTGGACAGGGTGGCAATGTGGGACAGTGGGATGACTTCAGGGGGTATCTCATGCTGGCGGGGGTCTTGACATCCTACTCTGTCTATTTTTTTGATCTCAGGCTCCTCTTGCGGGGTGGTTGTTCTTCAGCAGGAGGTGGGGTTCTGGTGGCCTGTCGTTGTGGTGGGGCCTCCTGACCACTAGCGCCGGCGGAGGTGGTAGGCTGTTCCTGGTCCGGGCTAGTGACAGGGGCCCTGTGTGGTGCCACATGGTCCCGCAACGTGTCTTCTATACGGTTGAGGGCCTGGACTATGCTCCCCATAGCGGTAGAGATGTTGGTGAGTTGATTGCTGAACCCCATGTAGCGTTCCTCCTGCTGAGCCTGGATCTCCTGGAACCTGGCCAGTACCGTCGCCATCGTCTCTTAGGAGTGGTGGTAGGCTGCCATGATGGTGGTGAGGGCCTCTTGGAGAGTGGGTTCCCTGGGCCTCTCCTCCCCCCCCTGTCGCACAGCAGCCCTCCGAGTTGCCCGGTTTCCCCCGGCCTCTGTCCCCTGGACGGTGTGCCCACTACCACTGCCCCCAGGTCCCTGTTGTTGTTGGGGTGGTGGGTTAGCCTGGGTGCCCTGTAGTGGCAGACACACCGCTGATTGACCTGTCCTAAAGACAGAGGTATGCGCCCGCTGGGTGGGAGCTGTGCTGTTGGTCCCAGAGGGGGTTGGGTCTGGTGTGGCCTGTGTCTGTGTGTGGGGAACCCACTGTCCAGAGGTCCCCGATGGTCCGGGCTGGTCATCAGGTTCCAGGTCGACAGAGCTGCTGTCATCACTGGGGGCCTCTTCCGGGGGTGGGATGGACATTTCTGGACCCTCCTGACCGGTGTGTTGGCGTTCGGGTCCTGCATGGGGTAAAAGAGTATGGTTATTGTTTCTGTGTGTGCTATTGCGTGCGATTTATGGGTGCCTTGTCCCCCAGTGCTGCCATTCCCTTGGGGGAGGTGTTGTGAGGGTGTTTTGGGGGGGGGGGGGGGGATGTGCAGTGGTCATGCTTAGGTGATGGGTGTCCATAGTTTGTGGTGGCATGCAGGGGTTGGTGTTGGGTGGGTTGTGCTGGAGAGACATTCTCAGGGAGGATGTGTGATGGGGGGTTGGGGTTGGGGGTGAGGGTGGTGGTGGGGGTTAGCATGCTGGGGGGGGTGAAGTAGTTGAGATTGTACTTACCAGAGTCCATTCCTCCGTGTACTCCAGCGAGGCCATCAGGATGCAGGATGTTTAGTACCTCTTGCTCCCATGCTGTGAATTCGGGTGGAGTGGGTGGGGGTCCCCCGCCAGTCTTCTGCAGTGCGATGTTGTGTCGCGAGACCATCGAGCGCACCTTTCCCCGAAGGTCGTTCCAGCGTTTGCGGATGTCGTCCCGATTTCTGGGATGCTGTCCCACCGCGTTGACCCTGTCCACGATCCGCTGCCATAGCTCCGCCTTCCTGGCTATAGTGGTGTGCTGCACCTGTGAGCCGAATAGCTGGGGTTCAACTCTTATAATTTCCTCCACCATGACCCGGAGTTCTTGGTCCGAAAAGCGTGGGTGCCTTTGGGGTGCCATGGGGTGGTGTGGATGAGGTGTGGGGTGGTGTATGTGGTGATGAGTGTGTTGGTGTGTGGTGCTTTGTGCTTCTATGTGGTGTGTGTGATGGTGTAGTGTGCCTCTGTGTGATGTAGCTCTCTATTCTGTGATGTGTCTCTCTCTCCTTCGTCTCTGATCTTTGGTCGTAGGGGTTTGTGGGTGATGTGGGTGTGTGTTTTATATTGGGTTGGGTGTGTGGGAGTGGTGTGTGTATGTGTATCAGGTGTGTGTATTTCAAATTGTCCAATGTGGCTGTGTTTTGGAGCTGTGTGTGTATTTTGAGCGCGGCGATGTGTACCGCCAATGGAATACCGCGGTTGAAAGACCGCCGCGTGGATTTGTGGGTCAGAATGACATGGGCGTGTTTCTGTTGGCGTGGCGGTGGAGGTTTGGTCATCTCCAGTTTACCACTGGCCGCTGATGTGGCGGCCTGCTGTGGATGTCGGATTTTTGGAGGTTTGTCAGTTGTGGGTCAGAATGACCGTGGCGGTTTACCGCGGCCGCGGCGGTAGAATGGCGGACTTCTGACCGGCGGTAAGGGCCTTTTACCGCTGAGGTCAGAATGACCCCCATAGTGTTCTAAATGGTCTGGAGTCTGTGTAGGAGTTGTTCTAAAATTCCAACACCTAGAGTATTGCCTTAATGCAGAATGCTGGTGATAAGTGCTTGCATAATGTTCCGTCTGGAAAGCTTTCTAAACATGTGTAAAATATGCAAGCAGCAGGGGCACACTGCATTGATTTAGACTGTCATGTTCAGCTTGTCATCTAGGATGATTCCAAGATTTCTTGTGTGGTCTGTGGGAGTTGATCCTAGGTCTGATTGCCACCAGGTGTAGTCTCATGTGGAGGTCTTGTTGCCGAAGACCAGTACTTCCATCTTGGAGTTTAACTTCAGGCAGTTGGTTTGCATCTAGTCTGTCTGCCACAGGCATGACACACAATTGGCTTAGCCAATGCTGTCACAATTTTGAAACCATTTGCACAGCTAATTTATGGTGCACTCAAATCATGCACAAAGCATGACCAATTGAATTTACCAATACTTCTTGAATCATGCAACATATACTAGAATATCTGGTTTGTTTGTACAATATTGTACTATGTTGCATCATGATTGGCGTCATCTCTTTACCAGTCTTAAAAGTTATACGGGACAAGAGCGACCACCATCATTCATAGTCTGCACACGGATGTCATTTAGGGGTCTCCAGGGGTCACAGCTGCGGCCCCCTGGTTTGTCCCCTGCAACTCCTGGCACTACCTCTGTGACCCCTGGTCTGAAGGATGTAAAAGATAGTGCCTGGAACACAACTCCAGCTAGTCATTATGGACATCGTTTGTTGCTCTATTCGCCTTGTTTTCTGTCAATTTGTTAATACACTAATAGAGATAAGAGTACAATATTGACTATTAGTGTAATGAAATGGCTTTTTGTTAGTATTTATAAGCTGTAATAGGACCTTCCCTGGCAGCTGAGGGAAGTAAAAATGCTTTTAAATGTAGGTTGTGTGCCTGCTAGGGGGTGAGTGTGTTTATGTGAAAGCGTGCGTGTACGTGTGAATGTGTATGTATATGTGAGCGTGATTGTGTGAGTGGAAATAAAGGTCAAAGTCCATGTGATGTGACTTCCACAACCACTGGCTTTTTGGTGAATTGACGTCTATGAGTCTGAAGAGAGCTACTTTAAACGATTTAATCAGGTGAGCTGAACAGCTTTCTAGCACCAGCTAATGAGGACCCTGCACATTGCTTTCAACAGGGATTAGTGTAACTTGTGTTGAGGTTAAAAAAACGGGGTTAGATCACAAGCAAACACAATTACAGATCTAATCGAAAAAAATGAGCTCAAACCTTAACTAGAAAACATTTTTGTTTAATTCATCAAAACACACCACCTTGAGTATGTGCAGTCCAATTATATGCTTCTGTTTGCCGTGTCACTCTGACCTAAAAGAGATAGATTTTAATCCTTTCACAAGTAGTGGGCATTGAAATTATTATAGAGCTGCAAACTGCTGGGCAGAAGCTTCCGAATTTACCACCACATTAATCCTATAATAATAGTGATGAGGTGCAATGGTATTTCAATCAAGTGTGGAAGAAAATCACATTGGTGATAATGCGTGAGAAAGAGAGATAAGGCATGAGGTGAAATTTAGGATTTTGACTGCTAAGGGCTGGAGATGACAGGCATCCAGAGTGGAGAGGGGCAATACGAAATTCACTGTATAAAAGAGGATATCGCATGCTGCGTTCAAAGCAGACCATAGATTTTAGATACACTTGTTGTTTCTAATTCGAGCGCCACAACTAGGGCACCTTTAGTGATACTTCCCATCCACAAAAAAATTGCTCCTCAACATCTGCTCGTTGTTGTTCAACCCCAAGAGCAACATAATCGATCTGCAGGTCAAATTTCCTTAAATGAAAACAAGTAAAAGAAAATATGTTCAGTGAAATTAAGGTTGATTTGGGAATAAATATAGTGGCTCATATCAGGACATTATAAATATCAATTGCCAAAAACCCATATAATGCTTACTAATGGTGCTAGCGCAGGTGTAATAATACAAATTATTAAAGAGTGTTGATGCATTCTGAATAATGCATTTGTGTAGAAAATATATTAACGTAGAAAAATAATGCACGCATTTGAAAATGTGATCACAAAGAATGGCCATCAATGTTAATGAAATGCACTAATCAAAGATTTAATAATATGAAATATTGAGCATTTGTTCGATTACGGTAGTAATTAGTCATATTAAGGGAGTAAGCCCTAGCTTTATTAATTGTAAGCCTTAACCTAGCGAGTATCTTGGCCTACTTGCCAGGCCTCATACCAATGCTGTATTTCTTAACTTTTAAATAAAAATGGCTCTCCTAGAGAGTTAAATTGTGACATATATTGTATTGTTTAAATGTGCTCTTAACAGATGTTTTCTCATGAGAACCAACTAATAGAAGATGCTGTTCTTATTAATGTAACATTTTATGTGTAATGTGTGTGAGACTTACTTTCTCAGGAGAAGAACAATGGAGATACTGACTGGAGTGGAAGCTACAACGATTTTGTTACCATACAAGCCGGATGATGAGGACATTGCAGGACAAGCCAATCAACGACATGTGAACGGAGTAATAGTAGAACTCATAGATTTGGAGTTTTAGTTTTATTGGACACAGTATGAACATGCGATTAACTGACCAATACGGATTTGGGCAGTAATTTTAGTAGTTTTGACTTAACGGGATTACACTGAGAGAAGACAACTCATTGCTCATTTTCTTGCTGGCCTTGCGTCTTGACAAAAGGCGTGCTTCACTCTAATGCTTAAGGACTTTGGGGGTCATTCTGACCTCGGCGGTAAAAGTCGCTTACCGCCGGCCAGAAGTCCGCCATAACACCGCCGCGGCCGCGGTAAACCGCCACGGTCATTCTGACCCACAACTGCCAAACCGCCAAAAACCCGATCTCCACTGAAGGCCGCCACATCAGCGGTCAGCGATAAACTGGAGATGACCAAACCTCCACCGTTACGCCAACAGAAATTGTCCATGCCATTCCGACCCACGAATCCACGCGGCGGTCTTTCAACCGCGGTATTCCATTGGGGGTACACACCGCCGCGGTCAAAATACACACACATCTCCAAAACACAGCCACATTGGACAATTTAAAATACACACACCTGATACACATACAAACACCACTCCCACACAATCAATACAATATAAAACACACACCCACATCACCCACAAACCCCCACAAATCGAAATTCAGAGACAAGGCGCAATACACAGAGAGAGAGCACAGGGAACGCAAACCACAACACACACAGGAACCCAACATCATCACCCACACCACAGCTACGCACAAAACACCACACACCACCACACTCATCACCACAAACACCACCCCACACCTCATCCACACCACCCCATGGCACCCCAAAGACACCCCAGGTTCTCGGACCAAGAACTCAGTGTCATGGTGGAGGAAATAATTAGGGTAGAGCCCCAGCTCTTCGGCACACAGGTGCAGCACACCACAATAGCTAGGTAGGCGGAGCTATGGCAAAGGATCGTCAACAGGGTCAACGCTGTGGGACAGCATCCCAGAAATCGGGAAGACATCCGAAAGCGCTGGAACGACCTACGGGGGAAGGTGCGGACGATGGTGTCAAGACACAACATCGCTGTGCAGAAGACTGGCGGCGGACCCCCCCCCCCACCCGAATTCACAGCATGGGAGCAAGAGGTCTTGAACATCCTGCATCCTGAGGGCCTCGCTGGAGTAGGCGGAGGAATGGACTCTGGTAAGTCTAATCTCAACTACTTCATCCCCCCCAACCACCAGCATGCCAACCCACACCCCCACCCTCACCCCCAACCCCCCAGCACACATCCTCCCTGCAAATGTCTCACCAGCACAACCCACCCAACCCAACACCAACCCCTGAATGCCAACACAAACCATGGACACCCATCACCTAAGCATGACCACTGCACATATCCATCCCCCCCCACAAACCACCCTCACAACTCCTCCCACAAGGGAATGCCAGCACTGGGGGACAAGGGCACCCACAAATCGCACGCCATAGCACACACCGAAGCAATAACCATACTCTTTTACCCCTGCAGGGCCCGAACGCCAACACACTGGCCAGGAGGGTCCAGAAATGTCCCTCCCACCCCCAGAACAGGCCCCCAGTGATGACAGCAGCTCTGTCGACCTAGAACCTGATGACCAGCCCAGACCATCGGGGACCTCTGGACAGTCGGTTCCCCTCAGGCAGCCACAGGCCACAGCAGACCTACCCCCCTCTGGAAACACCAGCACAGCACCCACCCAGCGGGCCCATGCCTCTGTCTCCAGGACAGGTCAAGCAGCGGTGTGTCTACCAGTACAGGGCACCCAGGGTAACCCACCACCCCAACAACAACATGGACCTGGGGGCAGTGGTAGTGGGCACACCGTCCAGGGGACAGAGGCCCAGGAACAAAGGGGAACTGGGAGGGCTGCTGTGCGACAGAGGGAGGACAGGCCTAGGGAACCCACTGTCCAAGAGGCCCTCACCACCATCATGGGAGCGTACCACCACTCCCAAGAGACGATGGCGACGGTCCTGGCCAGGTTCCAGGAGATCCAGGTACTGCAGGAGGAACAGTACATGGGGTTCCGGTAGGCAGCATCAGTTCCGCAATGGGTACAATCGTGGTGGCACTCAACCAGATTGTCACCACATTGCGGGACCATGTGGCCCCCCAAAGGGCCCCTGCCACTAGCATGGAGGAAGAACAGCCCACCACCTCCGCCGGCGCTAGTGGTCAGGAGGCCCCGACACAACAGCAACGGCCTACCTGGACCCCACCCCCTGCAGAACAAGAACCACCCCGCAACAAAGGCCTGAGATCTAGGAAGAAGACAGAGTAGGATGTCAAGACCCCCGCCATGCACAGATCCCCCCGGATGTCATCCCACTGTCCCACTTGTTCACCCTGTCCAACCTTGAACTGCCCCTGCTCCACCTTCCACAGGCATATGGACAATGCACCTGTGCGAATGAGAGCCTGGACTCTGCCATGGACATGCCTCCACCATCACCCATCACCCTTTTTGAACTATACACCAATTTTTCCACTTCAATAAACACAATTATTGCACAAAAACCATCTGGAGTCTGCTATTTTTTTTTTTTTTAAATCAAATGTATTCGATATAACCAACCAGAAATGTCCAATTACATTGTGATGACAACATACCAGTGTCACACAGCGGTAGTCCATGGGGAAATAAACCAGAGGGCACTCCGTGGGGACCAGATCACTGAAATAGGAATTGAAATACACAACTAAGTTACCATACATTGGGGTGAAAGGTCAGACAGTAGAGAGCCAGTACTGTTACAGATACAATAAAATGCAGGAGTAGATTCTTACCTGTGTGTTACTGGAAATACTGCAGTATCACTCTGTCCCTGTTGTCTGTGTTGTCCTCTTCGTCTTCCTCCTCTTCACTCTCCGCAGGCTCCACAGCGGCCACAACACCACCATCTGGAACATCCTCCTGCAGGAAAGGCACCTGGCGTCGCAAAGCCAGGTTGTGAAGCATGCAGCAGGCCACGATGGTATGACACACCTTCTTTGGTGAGTACATTAGGGATCCACCTGTCATATGCAGGCACCTAAACCTGGCCTTCAGGAGGCCGAAGGTCCGCTCAATCACCCTCCTAGTACGCCCATGGGCCTCATTGTACTGTTCCTCTGCCATTGTCCTGGGATTCCTCACTGGGGTCAATAGCCAAGGCAGGTTGGGGTAACCAGAGTCACCAATTAGCCACACACGGTGTCTCTGTAGCTGTTCCATCACATAAGGTATGCTGCTATTTCGCATGACGTACGCGTCATGCACTGACCCTGGGAACTTGGCATTTAAATGGGCGATGTACTGGTCAGCCAAACAGACCACCTGGACATTCATCGAATGATAACTTTTTCGGTTCCTGTACACCTGTTCATTGTCTTTTGGGGGGACCAAAGCCACATGGGTACCATCAATGGCACCAATAATATTGGGAATGTGTCCAAGGGCATAGAAATCACCCTTCACTGTAGGCAAGTCACCCACCTCAGGGAATATGATGTAGCTCCGCATGTATTTCATCAGGGCAGACAACACTCTGGACAATACCTTTGAAAACATAGGCTGAGACATCCCAGATGAAATGGCCACTGTAGTTTGAAATGATCCACTAGCCAAAAAATGGAGTACTGACTGCACCTGCACTAGAGGCGGAAATTCCTGTAGGTTGGCGGATGGGTGACATCAGGTCTGGCTCCAGCTGGGCACACAGTTCCTGTATAGTGGCACGGTTGAGTCTGTAGGTGAATATGACATGTCGTTCTTCCATTGTCGACAGGTCCACCAGCGGTCTGTACACGGGAACATTCCTCCGTCTCCTCGCAAGTCCCAGCGGACGGTGCCTAGGAAGGACAACATGGAGCACAGAGTCTTTCAACCCACAGGTAAGTTCCCACAGCTTGCACAGTACACGAATCTCTCTGGATTGAATGGCTTGTATGATTGTCGATGCAAGGCCTAGCCATGTGTGACGCAGTAGGAATTAAGCCATGTGGGCCCTTGAAATGGCGGCTGCCTGACCTATGAAGTGTGGCAATGTGAAGTGAGGTCATTGCGCTGGCGTGGCACACCGTGGCGGTAGGCGGTCGCAGTCCGCGGTGCAAAGCAGCATTGGACAACATTGAACCCTATGGCTTTCAGGAGCCAATGGCGATGAGCGCCGGCGGTCGCGGTACGCACCGCCGCGGTACGCACCGCCGCGGCTGTAACCGCCATTTTCTCTCTGCTTAATCACACAAGACCTGAGCATCCACAGGAGAGGACCTATACTGCAAGTGCTGCTGTGACCTCGGTCTGGAAGTGACAATGTCTGCTGCGACTGGGGAAAGGGCCCCCGCCTTCAGTTCCGAAGAGTTGGAGAAGCTCGTGGACGGGGTCCTCCCCCAGTATGCGCTACTCTACGGTCCTCCAGACCAACAGGTGAGTACACGGGGGGCAATGCATAGTGGGCAATGCCTGTGATGAGTGGGGTGGATGTACGATGGAGGGGAGGGGAGCGAATGATGAATGCATGGCACAACAGATGAGAGCATGTACCACATGACAAGTTTGGGGAGGGGGGGCCACTCACATCAAGCATGCAGAAAAGTGATGATGTTTCTTTTCCCCCCCTGTACATGTCACATAGGTCAGCGCCCATCAGAAGATCGACATTTGGCATGCCATCCCCAAGGACGTCCGGGCCCTGGAGTTCACAACAGACGGGGCACCCACTGCCACAAGAGGTGGGAGGACATCCGCCGCGGGAGCAGGAAGGTTCTGCTGGGGATGGCCTCCCAACCTAGGAGGGGTGCCAGTCGTACCTTGACCCCCCTGATGTCCCGGATCCTGGCGGTGGCCTACCCCGATTTAGATGGGCGCTTGAGGACATCACAGCAGACACAAGGGGGTGAGTACCAGCACATTCAGCTATATTTGCGCGCAGTGGAGGTGCCTGGGTGGGGGAGGAGGGCTGTGGTTATCCCTAGGCCAGGGCGATTTCTGTAGGCTAGGCCCCTCCATGAGGTATGGTCCTGTGCCCAGCCCCCCACCTCTGTAGGGTGCCTAGTAACGCTATTCATGGACCTGTGTATTCTGTGTGGGCAGTTGTCGCCCATAGGCTTGTAGGGCATGTCCCAGTGAATGAGTAGTGTACCCCAAGTGCGCAGCGTAGTGCAGGGGGCTTCTGTGTCTGTCCTCTCCGCCAACGGTGTCCCCAATGCATGCACTCAACTTGTCTTTATTTTTCCACCCCCCCCATTTTCTTTGTTTTTCTGTGAATGTGTGCATTAGCATCATCAGGCGGAGGAGAAGTGGCATCGACGCAAGAGGGAGCTGCATCTCACATGGCCCCGGAGGGCCATGCAACGGACTCCGACATGACCAGTGAGACGGAGGGCGAGGGGGGCTCCACCACGGGGACCCCTGCAGACATCAGTGACACCGACACGTCCTCGGATGGGAGCTCCCTTGCGGTGGCGGCAACATCCGTGCCCACCGATACTACAGGTACAGCCGCCACCCAGCGCACCAGCTCCGCCCTCCCAGCAGCCCCTCGGCCTTCGGCCCGTGCCCGCACGGCCAGGAAGGCGGGCATCTCCTTTGCCCCAGGCACCTCAGGCCCTGCCCCAGTCACGCCTGCTGCCCTCAGTGAGGAGGTCATTGACCTCCTTAGGACCATCATTGTTGGGCAGTCTACCCTTTTGAATGCCATCCACGGTGTGGAGAGGGAGGTGCATCAAAGCAATGCATACCTGGAGGGCCTTTATTCGGGTCAGGCTGCCCAGCAGCGATCGTTCAACGTTCTGGCCTCAGCACTGACGGCAGCGATTGTCCCTGTCTCCAGCCTCCCTCTTCTAACTCCGTCCACCCAGTCCCACTCCCCTGTTCCTCTCCCTATCCCATCCGCACCTACAGACCTGCCTGCACACACCTCAACACCCAAGGGAAGCTCATCCAGACATAAGCACCACAGAACACACAAGCATTCACCCAAGCAACATACAGATGCAGACATGCCAACAGCCACTACCTCCTCTGTGTCCCCCACCTCCTCGTCTCCCTCCTCCCTCCCTGTGACGTCTACACTCACACCTGCATGCACACCACCATCAGCCAGTACACCCATCACCAGCACACCCTCCAGACCAGTCCGCACACGTGCAGTCACCACCCCCACTGCCATGTACACGTCCCCTGTGTCCTCTCCCAGTGTGTCTGTCACCCCGCTTCCAAACCATACAAACGCAGGCAGGCACCCAACCAACAGCCATCCACCTCACGTCAGCCTCCAGCCCAAGCACCTGCACCCAAAGACAGCACACTTGACTCTCCTACAACCACATCCTCTTCCTCCACTCCCATACCCACTCCAGCTACCCTTCCCATTGCTCCTAAAAAACTATTCCTCTCTAAACTGGACCTCTTTTCCTCACCTGACCCACCCCCTCCATCTCGTAAGAGTTCCAATAACACCTCAGCCACCACCAGCCCAGCAACTCCCAAGAACGTCGTGCCTGGTTTTTGGAGTCCGCCCTTTCCTTGGGCAGGGACATCGGCCAGCAGCAAAGGCACAGGCAGCCCCCCCCCTGGGAAGAGGAGCAAAAAACTGAAGGGCAGGCGCGACAGGCCTGATACGCCTGCCCCCAAGGAGGGTAGCCTTGCACCGTCACCTGCCACATCGGGTAAGGGAGCCAAGGGCCACGGAGAGTCTGCCAAGGAGGGCAAGGGCAGCAAAGCGCAAAAGGCAAGGAGCAGCCGACCTGGCCATGAGGGCCCCACCAGCCCCATTCCGGGGGTATCGGAGGAGACCCAGGGCCCCAGGACTCCATCACAGGAGGGCCCCGTAACGGAAAGGATTCGATGCTGACTGAGCGGGAAGTATTGGCCAGGTGTGGTTCACTCGAAACACAAGACAGGCACCGCTGAACAGGGCCCCGCCAAGACAGGCACCGCTGAACAGGGCCCGCTGTGAGAAGCACAGCTGAACAGGGCCCGCCGTGAGAAGCACCGCTGAACAGGGCCCGCCGTGAGACGCACCGCTGAACAGGGGCCCGCCGTGAGAAACACCTCTGAACAGGGGCCCTCCTGTCAAGCACCGCTCCGCTGGGCCCTCCTGTCAAGCACCGCTCCGCTGGGCCCTCATCTCAAGCACCGCTCCGCTGGGCCCTCCTGTCAAGCACCGCTCCTCTGGGCCCTCCTGTCAAGCACCGCTCTGCTGGGCCCTCATCTCAAGCACCGCTCCGCTGGGCCCTCATCTCAAGCACCGCTCCGCTGGGCCCTCCTGTCAAGCACCACTCCGCTGGGCCCTCCTGTCAAGCACCGCTCCGCTGGGCCCTCCTGTCAAGCACCGCTCCGCTGGGCCCTCCTGTCAAGCACTGCTCCGCTGGGCCCTCATCTCAAGCATCGCTCTGCTGGGCCCTCATCTCAAGCACCGCTCCGCTGGGCCCTCCTGTCAAGCACTGCTGGCCCATTGGCAGGCCCGGTTCTGTGTCGGGCAGGGCTTCACGAGGCACTCTGCCCACCATGCCTCCTCCATGACCAGTGGACTCTGTAACCCACCTGATGGACTGTGGCTTTGCACCCCCCAGGATGGCACAGTGGGCAATCCACCCACTGTAGAGACTTGAGAGACTGTGGCTTTGCACTCCCCAGGATGGCACAGTGGGCAAGCCACCCACTGTAGAGACTTGAGAGACTGTGGCTTTGCACTCCCCAGGATGGCACAGTGGGCATGGAGGCCCTTCGTGGATCTGGCGTCGTGGACTCATGTGGCTGAGGTGCCCCCCACTTCCCTTCCCCCTGAGGTGCCAGTATTTTATTTTTGTGATGCCCCAGCAGTGTTCTCTCCAATGGACTCGATCTCGTGTGTGGGCTTTGCCCATGTGTTGCTGCACATTGGCCCACGGACATTTGAACTTTGCTAAACTGTGCCGGACTTTTGCTACTTGTATATATATAGTTCTAGATGTGTAATAATTCTTTATATATTGCTAAGTTTGCTATACTTAATTATTGCTATAATATAGTTCTATTTTTACAATCATTGCCTTTTGTCTTTGCATTTTTGTTTTGGGGGTTTGGGGGTGTCATTCTGACTTTTTAATCTGCATTGGTGTGTAGGTATTTCTGTGGGGGTGAGGGTGGGGGTGGGTGTGTCGCGTATGTGTGTGCCCGTAACCTTTCCTCCTCCCCCCTCCCCTGTGTCGTAGGTGCAGTACTCACCGTTGTCGTCTGCGGCGACGTTCGTGATCCTGGAAGAAGAGCAGGAAGGCAATGGCTGGGAGGATGTGGAGTTCAGGTTCCATGCTGTCCCGATTCCGCGTGGAGTGTGTCGAGGTGAGCGTTTTCCATTAGAAATGTCTGTTTCCGCCGTGTTTTTATCGGCGGGGCTCCCGCCCCGGAACAGCTGGCGGATTGGTGAGTCGTGATAGGGTGGGCGGTACATTGTCTGCCGCCTGCCTGTTGGAGGTGACCGCCGCGCTGTTTGTTTGTGCCGCCGGGGCGGTCGGAGTGTTAATGCGGCGGCCTGTGTTGGCGGTTCCCGCCAGGGTCAGAATTCAATTTTTTTGACTGCCAGCCTGTTGGCGGGTTGGCCGCCGCTTTAACACTGACCGCCAGGGTCAGAATGACCCCCTTTGTGTTTTCTGAACTTTGATGCTGAATCCTGATGCCTTGCTGATCGACCGATGGCCTGTGGAGGAAGTCTGACTCTGCTTGCTGATCCACACTGAGGATGGGTATTATGAATGTGACTGTTGATTATTATGCATATTTTCTTTTTCTTTCTAGGTACCAACTGCACTGTTGTGATAGAGCCATAGCTAGATGTTTTTCCAAATTTGTGTTACTAAAACTTCTGCATGAATCCAAGCATGCTGTTGCTAATTTGTTGTTAGTTAAGGATCTTCACTAATGAAATCATGCTAATAGGGATTAAAGCGTGATGAATTTCTCTGCTAAATTTAATGTATATAATTACTTTGACGCAGTTGACTTTGCTAATGATTTGCACCGTAACTTTAGAATGTGCTGTAGTTCGAGCTTTGATTAGATTACGTTTCTTCTGCCGCTTTGGACAGCCAGTATTGTTTCTGTTTGTGTTTCATTTGATATTGAGATTAATCTACATGACCTTAGCATTGTTAATATAGGGAAAAAAATATTCTAACTCTTACTAAAAGATGTGGTTATTCATGACTGAAAAGTCATGGTGCGTTGCAATTGCTGACTCCATTGATTATTCCTGTTATTGGTTGCTAATCATTATTGATTACTGTGTATTGGTTATTGACTATGTACTGGAGCTATGGTAAGAACATCTTAAATGCGAGTCAAAAGGTTAATTGACCTATTTGTGTCCCCTTGTAAGTTTACTTATTAAGGTCAGATACGCTAACAATGGTAAGTACTCTGTATACAACTGTGTATCTATAGTAGACATGGACTCAGTTGCGTAACGATACTGGAGGGGGTGTCCCTGCAAATAACATTGAGGATCCCCCGTTTGGACTCACTCAGGCCTGGTGCTGTGCTAAGGGGGCTCCCCCACCCGCAGGGGCGGTGGGGGCGTTTGTTACACCAGTGCATGGACTCAGAAGAGAGATTTCTATTATAGGGATTGTGAGGTGGTGTTACAGCACCCAGATAACTTACATAACCGGCTGCACATCTCTGGTATACCGTATTATGGCAACATAATATGTGTTGAGACTGTGCTTGACCAAAGCTATATGGGAGCCTACTTTGCTTGTTAGCACTAATCTCTCAGTTCCAAGATGGACACTGCTTTGGCTACATAAAAGGTACACCACTGCCAACAAATGCATCCATATGATTTCAGGGTCTCTATTTTGCCTCGGAATAGTGGCTGACATGCTTGACAATCTCCAGTTATTTACCCACTCTGATATCGCTGACAAACCTCTTCCTCTTCCAACACCTCATTTGTGAATTCAATCACCTTATTTTGCACTACTCTCAGTCTGTTTAACCTCAAAGTGGTCTTGCTACATCAATTTATTTTTAGGAGTAGGAGAAAATAAATCATGTGAAAAAGTCAAAGTAGATACCACCAAGAGACTGGTTAAAAAAGGAAATGTCTCTGAGTCATGGTTTTACCATTCCTTTGAGACTTCTTCAGCTCAAACCTGTGTCGCACAGATGAAAATTATGCAAAATCTCGTAATGCAAAATATTATCAAATTTTGTGACATTGAATTGCATATCATGACATTTTGAGAATTACTCTAACATAAAATTCTTAAATTTTGAAAGTCTTTGCTAGCGTGATTAAAACAATAATTAGTTTGCATTTCCATTTGCCTGCATAGACACCAAGGCAGTTCTACATGACATAATTAACAACATAACTTGGTCTGTATTGTCATGGTAGTGTACTACTGTTAGAAAAGAGGTCTCTAGTTGGCAGTCAGTTTATACCATGTCCAAGTAGGGACCCTCACTCTAGTCAGGGTATGGGAGTCACATTCCTATGATAACCCTTTCTCACCCCCTTATTAGATTGGCACAAGCAGTCAGGCTTGTCTCAGAGGCAATGTGTCAAATATTTGTACCCACACACACAGTAACACAGTGAAAACACTACAAATAGACACCACACCAGATTAGAAAAATAGCCAATATTTATCTAAGTAAAACAAGACTGAAATGACAAAAATCCAACATACACAAGCAAAGATATGAATTTGTAAAGATGAAATCTCAATAACGCACCTAGAAGCTCAATAGGGGGCTATCACGATGTCATTGACGGAGTCGTTCCCAACAATCCGACATCAATCGCGAGGGAATGCTGCGCCAGTCATGGAGTTGCACAGACCCCAGGTCCAGTACCTTAGAAATTAAGAAAACAAAGGGGGGGCAGGTGTGACGTTGGTTCCTTACTGATACCGGGGAGGTGAGGCGTTGGTTCCTTATTGCAGGGGAGGTGAGGCATTGATTCCTAATGGTTGCAGGGGAGGTGGCACTGCATCAGTGGTGAGGTGTCAGTTCCTTACAATCCGGTGGGTCAAGACGCAATGGGGCAACCTCTTGGCGTCGCGGTCACACCACAGGGCCACATGCCCACTGTGGAGTTCGGTGTCTTGGACGTTGGTGACACGGCACTCAGGACTCATGATGTTGTGGGACTTCAGAAGTTCTGCGATGGCTTTGGGCCAGCAGGGTCAGGCCTGCGTGTCAGTCCGGGTTGTTGCACTACAGCAAGGACCACAGCCTCGGGTGGAAGTGGCTGCACAGAGTGAGGCAGTGGTGCCAATTTTGGAGTTGTCCTGGGTTGATGTGCCTGGTTCTCCTTGTTTTTAGGCCAGCTTTCACTCCTTAGGGCCTAGGAACTGGAGTGGGAACCACCTGGTGAGTCAGGGTCCTCAGCAAGAAAACCCAGAGGCTGGCAGGTGAAGACTTTGATGTTCCTGAGACTTCCTAACATTAGGAAAACTCAGTCCAATCTCTTGGAGAAACTTCACAAGCAGAATACACAGAAAAGTACAGACGTTGTCCTCTCCAAAGCAGAAGGCCAACCCAGCAAAGTGTACACAGCAAAGGGACAGGCTTCCTCCTCACAGCTCTTCTCATTGGCAGAGTCTCCTCTTGATCCAGAAGTGTTCTAAAAATGTGGGGTCAGCAGTCCAATGTTTATACTCATTTCGGCCTTTAAAGTAGGTGAACTTCAAAGGAAAGCCTTTGTAGTGCACAAGACCCTGCCTTTCCTGCCGTGGTCCCAGACACACTCTAGGGGGTTGGAGACTGCATTATGTTAGGACAGGCACAGCCCTATTCAGGTGCAAGTGTCAGCTTCTCCCGCCACTCTAGCCCAGGAAGATTATCCGTATATGCCGGACACACCTCAGCTCCCTATGTGTGACTGTCCAGAGTAAATTCACAAACTGTCAGTCTAACCCAGAAGTGAATTCAGCAGCCAGACAGACGCACAGAATGGTTAAGCAAGAAAAGGCTCACTTTCTGAAAGTGACATTTTCAAATTTGCAATCTAATAACCAATTTTACCAAAACATGTATTTTTATATTGAGAGTTCAGAGACTCCAAACTCCACATCTCTAGCTGCTCCCAATGGGAAATTACACGTAAAAGATATTTCAAGGCAATCCCCATGTCGACCTGTGGGAGAGATAGACCTTGCACCAGTGAAGCCATAATTTGGCAGTATTTCACTATCAGGACATGTAAAACAACTTAGTACATGTCTGACCTTTTAAATACACGGCACCCTGCCCCTGGGGTTACCTTCGGCCTACCTTAGGGGTGCCGTACATGTACTAAAAGGGAAGGTTTTGGGCCTGGCAAGTGGGTGCACTTGCCACGTTAACATGGCAGTTAAAAACTGCATACACATACACTGCAATGGTAGGTCTGAGATGTGTATAGTGCTACTCAGGTGTGTGGCACAATCAGGGCTGTAGGCCTACCAGTACCATTAGGTCCTGGGCACACATGGGGCACTATACTAGGGACTTACTAGTAAATCAAATATGCCACTCATGGATAACAAATCCCATTCACAATGTACACAGGGAGCACTTGCACTTTAGCACTGATCAACAGAGGTAAAGTGCCCAAAACGACACCCAGCACTCAGTTAAAAATGCAGTAGAAAGAGGCAAAAAGACAGGGGAAACCACACCAAGAATGCCATGTCTAACAACTACATAACCTCATTTAGCATGACCATCACTCTCCAGGAACCCACATGTGTCCCTACTAGACCTCATTGAAAACAGTATATGGACATTGTAATGGATCAGCATTACCTCACTTAGCACTTCGTTTTTCTAGCAATGGTATTGTGCCAGTAGTGTATGAATTAATTTACTCTAACACACCCTTTTGTGTGCAAGATAAAATGTTCAATCTGTGGTCTGCACGAGCCTCATTTGTGGCACTGTCTGAGCTGATGCAATACTTTCCTCAGTCTGCATAGACCTCATTGCATAGCTACATGTGCTAATGATGCACGAGTCTTGATCTGCATAGACCTTAAGCCAGCCTTTAACGGCGCACAGAAATACTCTAGTCTTAGTCGAGGATGCACACACCTTGTGGTGGACCCGACTGACTCCATTCTGTACCTATTCCATCAGCACTGAGCTAAAGAACACCCTGAACATCCGGACTTAGGTAATTCAGAAACCTTCTTGAGCTGCCCTGCAAGGCTTCTGAGTTGACTTATGTTAGCCCTGATTGAGACCTTGTAGTTCTGTAGAAACTCATTTTCATAAACGTGGTTTATAGACACCTCTTTACTGACCCGCATGACCTTATTTAGCACCACTTACCCTGGTCTGAACATACCTCATGACTTTCTGATATGAAACTCTAATTCTGTCTGCTATTTTTTCACATTTTGGCTCCAATTAATTTGACTCAAGCTGTGGTCCAAGGCCTACCTAATAGACATCTGCCATTGTATTCTCTATTAAAAATAACAAAACTATGCATTTTCTGTACTTCACCTGCATCACTAGTATAACGCTAGTTTTATCATTTAAGGCTTTAACTTGCGAATGCAGGATTTTTAAAATATCAAACATAGAGTTGCATGAAACACAGAGGCCACAATAAGTTTTGAATATTAATATTATTTCCCAGTGAGAAGCTGGTATCTGTTCATAATTAACTGTCTTGGGTTGAAGAAAATAGTCTAATTAATTTACGATAATTATATTCTGTAGGGGGCTATCAACACCTAGCAGAATAGTAATCTTGCTAGATAAATGGAGGGATTTCACTTACAAGCGCCCTGTGAGACTTGTCTATACTGAAACCAGGTATTACAATATTTCTCTGGCATCTGTTTGCAGAAACGTAGAACTATTAACCGTGGAAAAGATTGCATTACTGGCGAGACACTTTGGCATACTTTGGTTTTATTTGAATCGAAAAGGTCAATGCAAAGACTAATGTGTACATTCGAAGTAAACATTTGGAGACCGTTGTCCGTTTTCGCTTTCATTCACCTGAAAAGAACACCTACAATGGTTAGCAGGCCAGTCTCCTGAACTGGAGCTGCAGTGAATGAAGTATTTAATTCAAAAAGGAAATTGGTGACCCTTTTTCACCTTCCTGCACAGCAGAATTCGGTTAAAAAACTGCTGAAGTCCACCTTGGGAGATATGAGTGCAGATAAAACCCACTGACTAACTTGTCAGTGTGGAAAAGGCTGCTTTATTGAAACGGGCACAAAGGGCAATACAATACAAAGCTGGGCAAACGTCCTTACAAAACTAAACCTCTCACTAACCATCAGTAAGCTAACTGATACCCTACTCCCACTCCTACTGTTCCACCCGCCATAACCCACCCCACCCTTTTTTAATGGATATGCAACTCAATTTGACCTTAGCAACTTTAGTCTATCCCTCTATCTTAAAACTGTAATTATTAACTCTAAAAAATCAACGTCTTAATCTTGAACGTATTGCCTATGGTTCCCTTTCCCCATGTTTCCAAATGGCAATGCCACTCCAACTTCTGTGAATCTCCTGGAGAACTTTCCAGGCCACTGCCACCCAGGAAAAGGCAGACCACTGACTTTTGCTGCTCCCCCCCCCCCAAGCTTCCTCAAGGCTCAAAGGTTATTCTCTGACATTCAGAGCCCTACTTCTTTCAGTTCCACCAGGTAGAACTCTATACCTATTCTCGACAGATGTACACCATTATATCTGAAAAACTCCACACTATCATAATAGATGTCTGAATGACAAATGCAACCAAAACCCAGATACCTGCAAAAGCATCTCATCTCCATGTTGATCTTTCTATGTGCTCTGTCCTCTGCTGCTGGTTTCCCTGCTTCTCTCTACTGTCTACGAGGTACAAACTAAGTCCAAAGGGCAAAACAACTAGACCAGTGGGCCTTCAACTGCTCAGATCATGTTTCATGTCCAGCATCAAAACCAATCCATTCTCCACACAGAGGTCATTCTCTGCTAACTAAATAATCAGTACATCCAGGCACCTGCCCCCAACCATCATGCTATTATGACAAGGTATAAGTCCTCTTCTCCTCATGCCGCTCTTTCCCTTCCAATAAAAAGAGAACAGTTGTTTATCAAAACCCAAGTTGGTCCCAGCTCCCCTCTGAGCTTGCTGTCGTTCTGCCCATTTGATGTAGGAATAACCCAGATCTGTGACTGGAAGTCAGTGTGTGGGTCCTTTGCTCAATGTGCCACAGGATTCCGGTCCCAGGGTGCTTATTTTCGGTCCAGTGAGGATTTGGCTTGGCAGTTCTGGTTGGACTGTTACCACAGAGAGCAGGGTCAAGAACGATTTACATATGGTTGGATCCAAACGGGGGTGGCATGGTGTTCTGCTTTGCTTCAAACTAAAAGGGAACAAGGCTAAAGAATGCCATGAATGCATCACTCTTAGTCTGAGTAATGAATTTATTAAGGCCCTTCCCAGGGTTCAAACATAAGTATACACATATATTAACTTGAACGTTTAACTTGAATGCAGCAACACACATGCAGCTACTAAAATATTAACAGCAATTGAATAATAATAATTAGAAAAACTGCATTATATAAACAATGAATATGTATGCAGTGAACATATGTATTTAGGCATGCACACAGTAAAGCTAGATAATTAAGAATTAAAAATGCATCACCATGGGGATCAAATCCAACACCATCCTTGTCTTTGCCAACATTAAGCTGTGGAACCCTGAACAGCTGAGACAGGAGATATTCTCCCCAATGGGCTTGTTCTGAGCAATGCCCCCACCCACTGAAATGTGTTCCTTCTGCCTCAGCACTAAGTTTCCCCATCTTACATACTTTAAACAAACTTAAGAAGGTTCTGGTAACCTCCCTCCCTTTGAGTAAGTTGTGAAATGTAAGCACTGGCTGTCCTTGGTCAGTGTTGAAAGCACACACAAAGAGATTGGTCAGATTCCAAGGTGTATTTCCAAGACCGAGCCGAACTCTTTTCTGCAATAAGCATTCTCATCCTTGTGCACTATTATTAGCTTTGCATCCCCCATGTTACATTCCCTTTCCTCGTGAGAAAAGCGAAAACACGTTAACAAGCTGTGCGTGGGAATATACCTGTCCCATCGATGTGACAGCATTTGAAGCAAAGCTGAGCACAAAATGGAGTCAGAGGTCAAGATAGAATCGGTGGTTAAATAAAGATAGCATTACATTCCACCCTTTGACCAGTGACTCTAAAAACACACTGGTCTAAATTTTGTTGTTGTTGTTGTTGTGAATATTGTACGTAGATTAGGTATGCATTGTACACAGCAACATAACATTATTATAATACAAATCACTACGAGTACTTCACCTAGAATATTGCGTAATTGCCAAAAATCGGGTAACCAGTTAAATACCCAGTCACACCACTCTTTGTCAACATCTTGTTTTAATTCCTTTCACCAATTAATGTAAAGCATCAATATGAGACTGGATAGATTTATAGTGGTCTGATAGGTCAAAGAGGCACATACCCTCAAATTCTGAGCAGCCATGATCGTACTTTAACAGGAAATAGCCAATGGTGGCCCTATTTTGCAATGTAGCTTTTCTAGTACCTGGTATATTTAACAAAAACTTGACTAAAGTGATGGAGATATGATTGATGTTCTTTACTATTAAACATGCTAACTTGTTAATAACCTGAGTATTACAAACAGCTAATCCTGGAACTCCTTCTACAGAAATTCTTAAACTCACATATTCTGATTTAGATAATAACTGAATTTCAGAGTGACAGTCTTTGCTTAACTAAACTGTTTCCCTTGGATAGCGAGTATGGATAGAGTGAAATAGAAACATCATGAGTCCTAATCAGGTAAAAGCACACGGTACACCAGTTATATTGGCAGACGCGTATGTATAATAGGTATTTCCACAAGGGAACAACCACCCCACTGGTAGTTTGACATGATTGATGTGGTTAGTAGCAGTCCCAATATATTGACAAGACATGCTATTGTCCTTATTCTTACAAAGTTTATCGTTTCTATGCTGGCACAGTACTTGTTGTTCTCAAGGGATCTCTTGAGGAGACCTTGTTGTTGTCTCTAGGTGCATTCTAGCACATTTTCCAATGTTGTAAGAATCACAAGCTAAGTTATAGCAGACATCACCTGTAGCAATATTGTAAGTGATCACATAGGTTAGGTAATCCCATTTCTCATCGGTTACCTCTTGGCAAAACATGCAGAATTTATATGGAGAAAAGTATGACAACACGTCACTCCTTTGAACTGCCCCATCTTTGTTGGCATTAAAGATGTGCAGCAAAACTCTGGAAGGAGTTGGTATAGCAACCAAACAGGTGGAGATAATATCAACAATACTTTGCATGTTGTTCATGCAGAAGTCCGATCTGTTGAGCGCCACTTGTACCAGATGAGTCCAAAAATGTTTGGTCAAGTGCAGTAAAGGTAATGATTGGTGAGGATGGTCAAACATTTCTAAACTGGGGGCTTTTGGTCCCTCCCAACCCTACATGCACATTCCTGAAGGGAGACCATGTACAACAGCTAGCACAAAGACACCTCGTAGTATGATCTGTAAAAGAGACAAGTATGATCCTTCTTGCAAATAACATTTATCCGTTGGTATGTATTCTCACTTTTCACTTCCTGGTTTCATGGCTAATATGACATTGTCTTTGCCCTTTACTATGATTTCTACTGGTTCAGGAGGATGATTTGGGGATTCTACCCCCACCTTAGCACCAGGGTTTCTATCAGTTGAGCCAAAACCTCACTCCCCATGCACTGTAAGAAGGGCTGGGGCAGTCCCCTTTTTCACTATTCCTTCATACACTGGGACTATCACAAATTGTGCAATTCTATCTCCAGGTTGTATTATCAAGTCATTGTCTCCTCTATTCAGGATAATAGTTTTTATTGCTCCTTGGTAGTCTGCATCGATTTCTCCCCCCTATACCTGAATACCTTTGAGTACCAACTCAAATCTGGGAGCAATCAATCCGAAATGCTCTGGGATAATCTGTATTCCAACACCTGTTTCAAGAAGTGCCATGTCTCTTGGTTTCAATATTTGGGTTTTTAAATCATGTAGATCAAGACCTGCTGATTCTGGTGTGGCTTGTAAGGAGCTAAGGCTTTTGCTTTTATTTCCCAATGTATGATGGTGTTGGGTGTAACGCTAGGGTCAACATTCGCATTAAAGGGGTATCTGCATTTGTCAATGGTCTGTTATACAAAATTTGATGGGCTTCATTTAATTGCTCGCTCTAGTTTCTCAAAGTTTCATCTGATAGTTTTCATAATTGGGCTTTCAGCAAGCCGTTCATTCCCTCAATTAATCCTGCAGCTTGTGGATAATATGGACTATGATAAATCCAACCAATATTGTGTTGTGAGCAATAATCATGCACCAATTTTCCTTTGAAATGTTACCCGTTGTCACTCTGGACTTTGAGTGGTTCTCCATAATACAACATTAACAAGTCTAGAATTTGAAAGGTATTATTCTGAGTGGCATGTTTGCAAGGGACAGCAATCAGGTAACCATAATAAGTGTCCACTACTGTGCATGCGTATTGACACTCACGACTAGTCGGTAGTGGCCCAATGTAATCAATTTGCCATATCTGCCCCGGCAACTTCCCTCTTCCCAAATGACCTTTGGCTATTTGCGGTACAGATCTCTGTTGTGTGTGTTGACAAATAGGACACTGCATGACCACAGTTTTTTTTTAAATCTAGGGGAATGTGCACCCCTCTAATCTCTGCCCACCTTTTAGTGGCCTTCTCCCATAGTTGTCCACATTTTTGATGCACCCACTTTGCCATCCCCATCAAGTCAGAATCCTGTGTTGCAACTTCTGCCTCTGAGATTTTGGCTTTGTCGTCTGCAAGGGAATCAAATCATTGTTTTAGTGAGTCAGTGGGACAGTGGACATCTACATGATACACAGTGATGGTGCTCTGCTCCAGCATTTCCCACACCTCCTTCAAATGTATTCCCCAGTTGTGTGCATGCCATGTGGGAAGCCAGGTGGCTAACCCATTGGAGGTAGATCAAGAATCAGTGTAAGTGTGACAGGTCACCAGCAATTTTTGTTTCAGTGCCTGATATACAGCATACAATTCTGCATATTGACTACTCTTCCCTTCTCCTGTAGTAGATAGCAATTTCTTGGTGACTGGGTTATATGACACTGCCTTCCAATGTCTTTTGGCCCCCACATACTTAGTTGAACCATAGGTAAACCATTTATGCTTCATATCCTCAGGGGACAAGAATTCAAATGGCTCACCCCACCTCACTGATGACTCTTTTATCTAAGGTACCTCCTGCACTCTCTCATCATCCTGCAAAAGGCTTGTGCCACCTGTTCATGCAGGGCTGCTTGTCCCACTCAGGCACTGTCCTGTATGTACTACTTCCAGCAAATTATACTTCCCTCTTGTACATGTCCTATGTGGTGAGTTTAAGGTGAACTCATCGCCCACTGCATCATTGGAATCCCAGGTCTCAGAATTACATTATGACTTAGGGTCATTTGCTCAGTATCCACTAGAGCCCAGTAACAAGCAAGTAACTGTTTCTCAAAGGGAGTATATCACGCCCCAGCATCAGGTAACCTTTTAATTAAAAAACCAAGGTGCACCCTCGTTCTTCCCTGTTTTTGCCACATGCTCCAGTTTGCATATTTATCCTGAACAGTTACATGTAACTCAATGTCTCCTTCCTGTACTGGCTATAAGTCTAAAGCCTGTTGAATCGCCTCATTTGCCAAGTCAAACGCACACTGCTGCTGTTATCCCCATCCAAACTCATGTTTCTGTCTTGTCACTTTGTACAAAGGGGCCAAAATCTGACTCAAGTGAGGGATATGCTGTCTCCAAAAACCAAACAATCCAATGAATTGCTGAGTCTCCTGCTTAGTACGGGGAGGGGCACATTTTAAGACCTTTGTTTTGCCTGTGGCAACACATCTCTATATCCCTCATTCCATTGAATTCTTAGAAACTTCACATTTTGAGATGGTCCTTGGGCCTTATCTGGATTAATCATCCACCCTTTGCTCTGCAAGAGTTCCACAATCCGGTTCAAAAGAGTCTTCACCTGTTCTTGTGTCTCTCCCTGAATCATTACATCATCAATATAATGGGACAACTGCATTCCTGGAATGACAGATACTTCATCTAGGTGATCTGCCACCAGCCGGTCAAAGATGGTGGATCTATATAAAACCATTGGGGATCCTTCGCATTCAGAATTGTCTGTCGTTCCACGAGAAAGCAAATTGCTTCTGACTCTCAGGGCCAATTGTATAGAAAAGATATTATTGGCACTATCAATAGTTGCATACCAGGTCCCTTTATGTTTTTGTATTCTCTCAATCAAAGTGATGGTGTCAGGCACTGTAGCAGTCAAAGGGGGCGTATATTTGTTCAATTTGCAGTACTCAAAAGACATTCTATAGCACCCATCTGATTTATGTACAGGCCACAGAGGATTAATCCACTCAGTGGTGACTGGAGCCACCACACCTGCCTCCATCAACTCCTGTATAATCTCACTTATTTCCTCATGCCCTCTTGGAATTCGGTATTGTTTCAAACAAACCACCTTAGTTGCTGGGGGCACCTTCACTGGGGGTATCTTCAGATGGCCTACTCTCATTGCTGCCACTGACATTTATCTCTTTGATCCAGACTGGTAACAACCATCATCCAAGTATACAGTCATCCCCTTCAGAATGTCAATTCCCAGTATATACTTTAGAAGGGGCACAATCAAAACAGTATATTCTCTTTTTAGTGTTCTCCCTATTTTCATTTGAACAGTAGTCTGCACGGCAGGGGTGTGCTTTCCACCCAACCCTGTGATGGTATAGTGCTGACTAGTAAACTCTTTTGGATTTCCATAAATTTACGAGACCTCTACTTTGGTGTTGACTAATGCCCGTACCATTTGAACATTTTTGTGCTTCCAGTAAATTTCTAAATCAACATGGGATCTGTTATCTTTACGAGCCCATCCCTGTACCGGAGCTTGGCCTGTTTCCTACTCTGATTTAAACCTGTCAACGTTTGCCCAAGTCACTGCTGGATATTTGCTCTCATATCTGTGAGGGGGTTCCTCTCCTTCCCTGTTCTCAGCATTTAACCCATTGTTGTCCAAATCCTCCTCCTTGTTCCCTTAGGAAGAAACATTTTTCTCCCTCTCTTTTCCTTCCGCCTGCATCTGTGGCTAGCCCCGATTCACTCGTTTATTATCTTTCTTGTTCACTTTCGTGCTGCCCTCCTTTCTGTCCAGCCCTCTACTACAGTACATCTCCCATAAGCTTTTGTTATCCCATCGATCTGCTCCTTGTTGATACCATCCTTCAGTAATGCCATAAACACTACTCTCCTAGATACTCTGTTATTATCTGTGAGACCCTCAGACCTTGAGGTTTTCTCAGGTTTTGTCCAGACTCCAAGCTCTTCTAACTTGCGACCTGCCTCCATTACATCTTTCAATGCCTGTTCTGTCTGATAAATTAGAAGTGTCATTATTACCTGCTTGTAAGCTGGAGGAGCAAGGCAAATTATCATTTTTTTGCACTGAAACAGAGAGCAGTCCATCTAACAGACGGTGAGCATCACGCAGGAAAATAGCAGTTTTCATTCCTTCCTCCTTAATTCTCTCCATTGCATCTCTTAAAGTGTACCAGGGCTTGTCAATATGTGGTCAATTTGATTCTGTAGGATACCTATGATTACACCCACGACTGCTAGCTGCCATAGGGTGATCTGTTGGTTACCCTGATAACCCCTAAACTGCTCCTGTGTTATGGAGTCAGTGCTAAGAGTCCAAAACTTAGGAGCATCTCCTATATCTAACATTACTCCAGAGGCTCATGTATCAAATAACGCACCATCCATGATGGTAATGTTTCCTCAGATCTCTGCTTAAATCTGTCTATAATATCATTAACTTCCTGCTGGGTGTAATCTTCAGGGAAATGCATCTCAGACCCTCCACGGTTTTGTGGAATGCCCTGTAATTTCCATCCAAATATTGGCTGTGCACAAACCATTTTCTGTTTTTCGGGCTCAAGCTGACCCCCACCTTTTTTAACTGGCTCATCACTGGAATCTGAAATATCAGTTGAGTCCCAGATATTTCCGTCCCAGATTTCTGGATCCCAATGTAACCCTGCTTTAGCAATAGCGAAACAAACTTTCTTTTCATTGACTCTTCCCCTCCATTTCTGATACCTGTATCGGGTGACTCGGACAGCTGCCTTCTTGGTGACAGATTGATAAGTAATTGATTTATCTTGCAATAACTTATTCTGACAAGACGGCATGGTTACATTATTTTTAGCTTCAGCTAGCTGCCTCTCTAATTGCTGGTTATCTTGTTCCAGCTGCATGTATCTTTCATAAATTTTTCAATAAGCAGCTAACAGGATCCAGCCCTGTCTGCCTAAAATAGATAAATCACATCCCCGTTCCAGAGGTACTTTCTGTAAACAGAGTAAAACTGTTTTTGGCTCTGCATCGCTAAGGCATCCGTCCCAGCTTTCGCATAATCCAGTTCCACAAGACCATTCCTCGCAGAAACATTTATAGGGTGTTTTTTCCCATCCTGGTATCTCATTTGGAACCTGGGAAACCGCTTTTGACTTTTTGCCAGTTTTCACTTTTAAATATTTCACCTTGTATCCTGAAAACGACTATGCCACATTGTTCTGCTTTGGTTCAAACTAACAGGGAATGAGGCTAAGGAATGCAAAGAGTGCAGCAATCTCGGTCTGAGTAATACATTTATTAAGGCACTTCCCAGTGTTCAAATATAAGCCTACAAAAATATTAACATGAAAGTGTTGGACCTGCCACTTTTTACTGGGTCATCCCCAAACGTTTGCCTCCTTCCTCCTATTTTGTCTGACCAGTTTTTGTTGGGTTTAGGACTCTGGGCACTTGACACTGCTAACCAGTGCTAAAGTGCATATGCTCCCTGTGTTAATTGTATTAGTGATTGTTTTTTCCATGATTGGCATATTTGATTTACTAGTAAGTCCCCAGTAAAGTACAATTGAGGTGCCCAGGGCCTGTAAATCAAATTTTATTAGTGGGCCTGCAGCACTGATTGTGCCACCCACATGAGTAGCCCTGTAAAATGTCTGAGACTGCCACTACAATGTCTGTGTGTGCAGTATTGCACTGCCAATTCGAGTTGGAAAGTGTACCCACTTGCCAGGCCCAAACCTTCCATTTTTATACATTTAAGTTACCCCTAACGTAGTCCCTAGGTGGCCCAATGGCAGGGTGCAGTGTACGTTAAAAGTGGGACATGTACTGATATGTTTTATATGTCCTAACAGTGAAATATTGCCAAATTCAGTTTCCACTGTTGCAAGGCCTGTTTCTCTCATAGCTTAACATGAGGGATGCCTTTAAATATATTTTAAATGCAGTTTCCCTTTGGGAGCAAATCCAGATGTGGAGTTTGGGGTCTTTGAACTCATAATTTAAAAATGCATCCTATATGACAAAGTTGGTTTTTAAATTGTCAGTTTGAAAATGCCACTTTTATAAATTGGGCATTTTCTTGCTTAAACCATTCTGTGACTCTGCCTGCTTGTGTATTCCCTGTCTGGGTCAAATTGACAGTTGGGCTAATTCTGAATCTCCACTAGACAGTGACACAAAGGTAGCTGAGGTGGAGCCTGCATATCCCAATGGGCCATCTGGGCTAGAGTGGAGGGATGAATGGTCACTTACACCTAAATGGGCTATGTCTGCCATCACACAATACCGTCAACCCCTGGTATGAGTCTGGAGCCAGGCTTGGACAAGGCAGGATCTTGTGAACAACAGAGACTTTCCTTTGAAGTTTGCCTACTTCAAAGCAGAAAGGGGTATACGCAGTGGACCCCAAACCCCAGAGTTTCAGATTACTTGTGGAACCAAGAGGAACATCTGCAAGGAGAAGATCTGAAAAGCTGGAGGAGGAGTACTCCCCATTTGCCTAAGACTCTGCTTTGCTGGATTGGCCTGCAATTGCTCCTTCTGCCTGAAAGAGGACAAAGACTGGACTTTGTGGTATATTCCTGCTTGTTAAGAATCTCCAAGGGCTTGGACTGAGCTTGCCTCCTGTTTTGAAGTCTCAGGGCCATCAAAGACTTCCTCAGCCAGCATCTGGACTCTCTGCTGAGACTCCTGCCCTGCCAAGTGGTGCCATATCCAGTCCTTGGGCCCTTGAAAGGTGAAGCTGGTAGAACAAGGACTGAACTCAACTCACAGGAAGCCGTGCAGGGAAACTTTCGATGCACCACCACAACGTGGCTGTAAAAATGACACACCACCCACCTCACAGCTGAAATTGATGCACCACCTGCTGGGAAATTAATGCATCACCTCCAATGTGGATGGAGAAACCACACAACATCCGTTTGCATCTACGGAAAACAACGCACAGTGGTTTCCCATCACCATGCTATCGAATTTAACACGCATAATCGTTGGGTGTCAATATCCATGTGAACCTGTGTGGACTCGAGGTGCCCCATCTGGAAAACGACGCACAGTCTCACTTGCAAATGAGAAAATAACGCATTGCTGACTTTTTTAACGCACACTCTCCCAGGCATCTTTGGTTTTGATGCAAACCAGGTACTTTGTGTAACAACAATGTTTCCATTGTTTTCTGTGGCGTAAGACTCTTTAAAACAAAAAAATCATATCTTGACTTGTGTATGTTGGATGTTTGTTGTTTTGGTCTTGTTTGATTTATATAAATATTGGTTATTTTTCTATTATGGTGTGGTGTCCACTTTGTAGTGTTTTCATTGTTTTGCTGTGAGTGTTGGTACAAATACTTTACATGTTGCCTTTGGGATATGCCTGACTTCTGCCAAGCTTGTGCCAAGCTACCAAAGGGATGAGCAGGGGTTATCCAAGTATGTATCTCCATTACCCTGAGTAGAGTGAGGTTCCCTGCTTGGACAGAGTGCAAACTGACTGCCAACCAGAGACCCCATTTCTAACAGAATGTTTAACTTGAATGCAGCAACACCCATGCAGCTACTAAAATAATCACAGCAGTTGAATAATAATTATCAGAGGAAACTCAATATATCAACAATGAATATAAATGCAGAGAATATGTATATTTAGGTATACACACAGTAAAGCTGGATAATTGAGAATTCAAAATGTATCACAATATCACCTTGGGGATCGAATCCAACACCATCCTTGTCAAACGCCTGTGGAACCCTGGACAGCTGAGAAAAGAGAAATTCTCCCAAACAAGTTTGTTCTGAGCAATGCATCCACCCTCAGAAATGAGTTCCTTCTGCCTCAGCACCACGTTTCCCCACTGTTAGAAATGGGGTTCTTGGATGGCAGTCAGGTTACCCTCTGTCCAAGCAAGAACCCTCACTCTAGTCAGGGTAAGTCGCACACAATCCAAAATTATCCTGTGCCCACCCTCTGGTAGCTTGGCACGAGCGGTCAGGCTTAACTTAGAAGGCAATGTGTAAAGTATTTGTGCAATAAATCATACGATAACACAATATAGCACCAGAAAAATACACCACACAGTGTTTAGAAAAATAGATAATATTTATCAGGATAATTGTAGGTCAAAACTAATAAAGATGCAATGTGAAATTGTGGGGATATAACTGAAAAGTGATATAAAGTGTCTTAAGTCTTTAAAAAGCAAACAAAGTCTCTTTCAAGCACAAAGTACCTGGTTTAAAGTGGAAAATCTCCGCAAAGGGCCGCAGAAGAAGACATATGTGGAAAAATGGTGTGTGCGTCGATTTTTCCCCTGCACACACAGACTTGCGTCGTTATTTTTCACACGGGGAAGTCGTGCGTCGTTTTCTGGCACGCGGACAGTCTCTTTCTGTGGGTCGCAGGATTACCAGATGTCCCAGGGTCTGTGCGTGGATTCTTCGGCTTGTTTTCCGGCTGCGTGTCGTTCCGCGAGGCTGTGCGTCGAAGTTGTGTTCTCATGGCAGGCGTCGCGTCGATTTCCCCTCTGGAAGTCGGGCGGCGTTGTCCTTGCGAGACCGTGCGTCAAAGTTCCGGTCGCCCCAAAGACGTCGCGTCGATCAGCGTCGGTGTGCGGCGTTTTTCTCACCACGGAGCAAGCTGTGTGTCGAAATGTTCGGCGCACGAAGAGTCCAAATGAAAAAGAGAAGTCTTTTTGGTCCTGAGACTTCAGGGAACAGGAGGCAAGCTCTATCCAAGCCCTTGGAGAGCACTTTTACAGCCAGACAAGAGTTCAGCAAGGCAGCAGGCCAACAGCAAGGCAGCAGTCCTTTGTAGAAAGCAGTCAGGTGAGTCCTTTAGGCAGCCAGGCAGTTCTTCTTGGCAGGATGTAGGTTCTGGTTCAGGTTTCTTCTCCAGCAAGTGTCTGATGAGGTAGGGCAGAGGCCCTGTTTTATACCCAAAAGTGCCTTTGAAGTGGGGGAGACTTCAAAGAATGGCTAAGAACTGCACTAGGTCCCCTTTCAGTTCAATCCTGTCTGCCAGGGTCCCAGTAGGCGGTGTGGCAGTTCTTTGTGTGAGAGCAGGCCCTCTACCCTCCCAGCCCAGGAAGACCCATTCAAAATGCAGATGTATGCAAGTGAGGCTGAGTACCCTATGTTTGGGGTGTGTCTGAGTGAATGCACAAGGAGCTGTCCACCAAGCCCAGCCAGACGTGGATTGTAAGGCACAGAAAGATTTAAGTGCAAAGAAATGCTCACTTTCTAAAAGTGGCATTTCTAGAATAGTAATATTAAATCCAACTTCACCAGTCGGCAGGACTTGGCATTACCATTCTGGCCATACTAAATATGACCTTCCTACTCCTTTCAGATCAGCAGCTACCACTTCAATACTGTATGCGGGCAGCCCCAATGTTAGCCTATGAAGGGAGCAGGCCTCACACTAGTGCAAAAACTATTTTAGGAGTTTTACACTACCAGTACTTGTAAACTACACAGGTACATGTCCTGCCTTTCACCCACACAGCACCCTGCTCTAGGGGTTACCTAGAGCACACATTAGAGGTGATTTATATGTGGAGGAAGGGGAGGTTTAGGCTTGGCAAGTACTTTTAAATGCCAAGTCGAGGTGACAGTGAAACTGCACACACAGGCCTTGCAATGGCAGGCCTGAGACAAGGTAAAGGGGCTACTTAAGTGGGTGGCACAACCAGTGCTGCAGGCCCACTAGTAGCATTTAATCTACAGGCCCTAGGCACATATAGTGCACATTACTAGGGACTTATAAGTAAATTAAATAGTCCAATCAGGTTTGATCCAAGGTTACCATGTTTAAAGGGAGAGAGCATATGCACTTTAGCACTGGTTAGCAGTGGTAAAGTGTGCAGATTCTAAAAGCCAGCAAAAACAGTGTCCAAAAAGTGGAGTGAGGCAGGCAAAAAGTTAGGGGTGACCACCCTAAGGCTGTCAGGTCTAACACCCACCTTTTATACTTTAAACAGAGTTAAGAATAAGGTTCTGGTAACCTCCCTCCCTTTGAGGAAGTTGTGAAGAGTTTGGTCATATCCCAAGGTGTATTTCCAAGACTGAGCTGTACCCTTCTCTGCTATAAACAATCTAATCTGTGTTCACTCTTAGCAGCGTTGCATCCCGCATGTTATGTTCCCTTCCCTAGTCAGAAAAGTGAAAACGCTTTAACAAGCTGTGCATGGAAAAATGCCTGCTCCACTGATGTGATAGCATTTGAAGCTAAGCTAAGTACAAAATGGAGTCAGTGGACATTACACATGGTGAGCAAAAAAATGATAGATTTAACCCAGATCAGTGACTGGGGGTAAGTTTGGGCCTGCCATCCATTATCCTTTTGTGTTGCTGAAGGAATGTGCTACAACCCAGATGAACACCTCTCCGACCGAAGGTCATGCAACTGGACCAGGAATAGAAAAAACCGGTAAGAATTCTAAAGAGCCAAAGTACCCTATGCGTATGCATCCCCCTGCGATGTGTACACATACCTCCAAAGAAAGTCCGAGGATCATCTACCCAGGTGCATGATGTTCTCCCTAGCCCAACATCAAGCATCCACTTCCATAGCAGCATCTATCCACAACAAATATGTTTCGAATTCAAGAGGGGGGACCTCTAGATTCAAAAGTCCCTTGCACAAGACAGACAGCAGCTGGAAAAAAGAAACTTTAGCCCCTTAACTTTGCAGAAAGACCACCTCTCCTGGGTTGATGTGCTCAGCCACCCATTGGTCACGCCACTTAATGGAGCACAAGTCAGACCCCAGAATTGCTGGCAAAATGACATCTTGCCAACTGCACTCTGGTCAGTTTTGGAGCTTCACAGCCTCTCTACCAGTATAGTTTCCATCCTAGAGACCTCCTCCTATCTGACTCCATCTTGCCCTTATGCCCAACTAGCTCTGAAATCAGTAAGGCTCCAAAAACATCCACAACATCAAAGTAGAAAAAATGCACACCTCTTCCCTCCCTCAACATACCTGGGGCAGGTGGGGGATAACTCGGCCCAAAATATCCTAAATAAGTGGCCACCTTGACCTTTGCAAAAGACCTTGCTCACTAGGCCAACCCTCCAGCAATTCTCCAGCGGAAGGGGCATACCCCACAACAGCTTGCTATGAACCCAATGCCTGCCAGCTTCCATGCTATGGTCACCCAGGACAGCCTTTTCTCCATTAGACCAAGTATAAACCGTAATACTATATCCTTCATCCTGCTCCACCCTGGAGGCCTACACTTTGCCCCTGTTGCCAAAAATTCCATCAAAGCCTGCCTGTGGAATCTTCTAGTCAATTCAGTTAGTGAGCCTAAATCATTTGTACCAGCCTTTGTCTCCTACTGACCACAACTTCAATGTAGTGCGTGTCCTGCATCTTTCCGCATCGTTGGCCAGCCCCTGGAATCACTCCAACTGAAAATGAGACAAAGCATCCGCTATTTCATTCTCCACTCCCGGAACATGGCACGAAATACAAGCAATGTCATGCCGCAGGCAACCCAATTCAAAGACTTGCAATAATTTGAGTACCTGTGCATCCCTAGCAGACTGCCTGTTCACCATCTGTAGTACAGCCATGTTGACAACTCAGAATAGGATCTTCCGGTGCACCAGCTGCTGCCCCCACATTGAGATCGCTACCACTAGGGGGAAGAATTCTAGGAATGTATTGCTTCTGCCACCCACTTTCTAATGCTCTGGCCACTCCTCAGCATACTAGTGGCCTTGCCAATAAAGGACGAAACCCAAACCACCCGTCACATTGGAAAAATATCTGCACATCCTGGTCTAGGTCTTCCTGTCTGGCCAGCAGGATGCCATTGAAAGAGTTGAAGAAGAAAGTCCAAATCCTGAGGTCCTCTTATACCGAAGCAGATGAGTGCACATGACGGTGCAGTAGTTTGCCGCCTGCTAGAGCAAGACCCAATCTCTTACAAAAAATCTTTCCGGACCTGACTACCCTACAAGAGAAATTGTGGTGGTCCAACCTCACTTGTATGTCCCTCACCTTTACCTTTTCTTTTGCAACATAGCCACCAACAACTCCAGCATGGCCTCTTTTTTATCTTGTGGCAGTCTTGCCTCCATTCTTTCTGCATCCAATTTTGTCCCCAGGAAAGACAAAGTAGAATTAGGGCCCAGTGTCTTCTCTGGGGCCAAAGGGACCCCCCAAGTCACTCATGAGCTCCTGGAAGCTAGCCAACACCTGCTGGCAGTCAGCTCAGCTGGGTACCCCCACAAATAGGAAGTCATCCTGGTAACACTTCACCATGTTATGGCACGCGTGCCATGTGAAAATCCATTGGAGGAAAGACCTGAAGCACTCGAAGAGCGCACAAGATATGGAGCAACCCATGAGCAGGGCTTAGTCCACATACCATTTTCCTTAAAAATGCAGGCCCAGTAGCTGGAAGTCATCTGGGTGCACCAGGAACAATCAAAAAGCTGGCTTAATGTCGCACTTCGCCATCTGTTCCCCTCGCCCTGCTGCTACCACTACAGACATGGCCACATCCACTGACGAGTATGACCCAGACACCATTTTGCCTGGTCTGAAGTCATTCGCTGACTCACACTCAGGCCAGACAAGGGCTGAACTAACCTACACTTGCCATGCTCTTTCTTTGGTACCACACCAATAGGGGATAAATCAAATACTCGATTGGCCAATCCTCAAAGGGGCCCGCCATCCTTCCCTCTGCAATTTATTTGTCCAGTTTGTTCTGTACTGTCTTTTGTGCTCCGCTGCAGATAGCAAATTGTCTACCCATCTCCGCACCCAGGGTCTAATGTAACCCAAATGAAAACACTTGCCAGAACCCTTCCCTTGACATACCTGCCTCTTGAGTTTGATCATAAAAAGCCAACCAGTATTCCGGTCTGTCCAACTGGACAATTGATGTATGAACCTTAAGCATTAGGTCCTTGCCCCCCCTCTACCTCCCCTGTTGCTGAACTAATGTTGCTGCTGTTGAAAGGTCTGACTATACCTATGTTTTCCTGCACAATTAGAGCACTTGTGTGTAAATTAGCAGTATTCCCAGTTACACAGACCTTTATTGAAATCCTAGCATGCCCCTTTTGTGCCCTCGATTGTTTTGGAAATTGTCCTAACCGTCCCTGGGCAGGGTACCCCTGAAAGTGCTTATACCCTATGGGTAGACTACTGTCTATAAAACCAGTTTTTTAATCATTTGCCTGTGTTTTTTTCACATTTTGATCTGAAGGAGATCCCTAGTCCTGATCGTCGTGAGTGGCTCAAAATTGAGCTCTGCCCCCTCCAATTGCTGTGGCTACATGTTGATTGGTTCCCCCCATTGTCTCCCACATTCTGAGGCTCATACACGCACCTGGGAAGTGCACGGACAGCATTGCAATCAGGGGAGGGAGGCGCAGTTGCTCTGGATGTGGCCACCTTCCTCATATTTGCCTCCTTTGATTTACCACCCCTATCCCCTTGTGGCATGTGAACTGGCCACAGGGGTGTATGGGTGGCTAAGGCAGTCCCTGACTCATTGCCCTGTTCCCCGTTTGTCCTCACTTGCGTTACCCCTGAGGGGGCAGCACACTGTGCAGCACTGTGGCCCCACTGGCTCCACTATAGTGACACCACCTGTCATTTTCGTGGTGGCGAGCAGGCGATGACTGCTTCTGCAACGTGGTCTGACGCCCTCTGCATTAGGTACACTGCCAACCCAGGATCACTGACCATGACGTCCATGCAGCCTGCTTTCTTTAGCAGTCACATGGCCTCTTTTCGCTGCCATTCCTCCCAACAGGGAAAAGAACAACGGGCTACATGGGACCCAATCACCAGGTTACCAGCTAAAACTAATGGTGGGACTCCCAATTGATAAGGAGTGCAGTCAGTTTTGACTGCACTCTCTCACCAAAGTCCCGGGGGGAGGCAGAACTTACCTTCTGTTGGCTGCCTAACATACATTCAAGGAGAACTAGACAAGAAGGGAAACGGGGGTTGTGGCTGAACACAGAAAACGGCCTGTTTATATGATACTGGCTGTGTGTAGGTCCAAGAAATTCGCATATTTTGCCTTCATGCAACTACGCAAAATTACAAAAAATTAAGTGTAGTTACGTAAAATGCATCTCTGGTGCATCAGGCACAACATGACACGAGAGATGCATTAAAAAAAATAGGGTGAAAGGGCAAGCCACATTTTGAAAGCACACAGCCCTTTTCTTTACTCCAGTACGCTTCTGCCTAGCTTTAGCTATAGCTTGTGTTTCCCAGGTTTATGAAGCTCAACCGCCTCTTTCATCCCATTCTTGTCCACCCCTCCCCCATTTTCACATTTATTTTGAAAGTTCAGTGCACCATGCACTGCAGCAAGTGGTTCTTGTGCCCCCTGCAGCAGGTGACACACACAGACCCTGTCACACACTCAGATACCCACTCACAGACCCAGTCACACACTTATGTACTCCCTCACAGACCAAGTGACACTTATTCCCCCACTCACAGACCCACTCAGACTCTTATGCACCCACTCACAGACCCATTCAGACCCTCAAGCCCCCACTTGCAGACCCAGTGACACTCATACATCCAGTCACAGACCCACTCATATACTCACACCCACACTCACAGATCCACTCAGGCAGTCAGCTACCCACTGACAGACCCAGTCACACACTCAGATACACACTGACAGACCCAGTCAGACACTCATGCATCCACTCACAAACACACTGAATGTTATACACCCACTAACGGATCCACTTAGACTCTCAAGTACCCACTTGCAGACCCAGTGACACTCATACACCCATTCACAGACCCCCACACAACCACTCACAGACCCACTCAAACACTCACACACATACTCACAGACCGCACATGTACCCACGGACACACACTGTCTCTTATACACATACTCAGAGACCCACTGAGACCCTCGTACCCACTGATAGACACAGTGACACTCATACACCTACTGACAGACCACTCAGACACTCACACACCCACTCACAAACCCACTCAGCCCCTCACACACCCACTCACAGAAACACTTAGACACTTAGTTACCCACTCACAGACCCAGTCACACACTCATGCACCCACTCATTGACCCACAGACACATATACATCCACTTGCAGTCCCACTCAAACTCTTACACACCCAATAACAGACCCAGTCAGACACTCAAATATCTACTCACAGACCCAAGACACACTCTCATACACCCATTGACAGACCCACTCAGATAGTCATACACCCACTCACAGACCCACTCAGACACTCACACACTCATGTACTTACACACACTCACACTTAGACACCCACCAAGATACTGACTGAGACCCTCATGCACCCACTCACAGACCCACTCAGATCCACTAGCTCCCACTCACAGATCCAGTGACACTTATATGCCCACTCACAGACCCACTCAGACACTCAAACACTCACTCACAGACCCACTCAGACACTGAAACAACCACTCACTGACCCATTCACACTCTCATGTACCCAGCCACAGACTCACTCAGACACTCACATACCAAGTCAAAGACCCAGACAGGCACCTGTGCAGCCACTCAGAGACCCAGTCAGATACTCATATGCTTATTCACAAACCCATTCAGAAAGTAAGACACCCACTCACACTCTCTCACACCCACTCACAGACCCTCTCAGACACTCGCAGACCCATTTACAGACCAAGACATACACTTGTACATCCGCTTAGAAACCTATACAGTCACTCATGTACCCACACAAAAACTCATGACACACTCATGCACCCAGTCTCAGACCTAGTGACACTCATATACCCACTGAAAGGCCCAATCAGACACTCACACTCACATTCAGACACCCAGAGACATAGTTATGCATGCATTAACAGAATTATTTATACAATTAGAGATGCACTAACAGTCACTCACATTCATGAAGCTATTTACACACCCACTCACACTCTTATTCACCCAATCAGAGATTCACTTTCCCACTCGTCCATCCATTAACATACCCAATTATACTTCCACTGAGGTATTCAAAAATGTTGTGCTACATGGAAAGTGAATACAATGAGATATGAAAATATGGGGTGCTGTGCTGTGCTGCTGTGCATTGTCTTATCTGTGTGTCACTGGAAGTACTGCCAAATAATATTGGTTCTGTTGTCAACATCTTCTTCCTCTGCCTCCTCTTCCTCACTGTCCACAGGCTTCACCGCTGCCACAAGACCATCTCCAGGCTCATCCTCCTGCAGAAAAGGCACCTGGCGTCTCAAGGCCAGGTTGTGCAACAAGCAACATGCCACGATCATCTGGCAAACCTTCTTGGGTGAGTAGTGCAGGGATCCACCTCTCAGATGTAGGCACCGGAACCTGGCCTTCAGGAGGCCGAAGGTTCTTGCTATAATCCTCCCTGTACGCCCATGTGCCTCATTGTAATGTTCCTCTTCCCTTGTCCTGGCATTCCTCATGGGGGTCAGTAGCCATGAGAGGTTGGGGTAACCAGAGTCACCTGCAAATATCGAGGGACACACTAACCCTTAGGGACAACCCCATACCCAGACACCTACTCATACTGTGTGGGGACCTTTGGCTCACCTGTTAGCCACACCCGGTGCCTCTGGAGTTGGCCCATCATGGGATGCTGCTATTCCTCAAGATATAGGCATCATGCACAGAGCCAGGAAATTTGGCATTCACATGGGAGATGTACTGGTCAGCTAAACACACCATCTGCACATTCATTGAGTGATAGCTTTTTCTATTCCTCTAAACTTGTTCATTTCTGGGGGGGGGGGACAAATGCCACATGTGTACCATCAATGGCACCAATGATGTCTGGGATATGTCCCAGGGCATAAAAGTCAGCTTTCACTGTGGCCAAATCTTCCACCAGGGGGAACACGATGTAGCTGCGCATGTGTTTCAGCAGGGCAGACAACATTCTGGTCAACACGTCAGAGAACATTGGCTGAGGCATCCCTGATGCCATGGTCACTGTTGTTTGGAAGGAACCACTTGCCAGGAAATGGAACACTGACAGGACCTGCACTAGAGGGGGTATACCTGTGGGTTGGCGGATAGCAGACATCAGGTCTGGCTCCAATTGGGCACACAGTTCTTGGATTGTGGCACGATCAAGTCTGTAGGTAATGATAATGTGTCTGTCTTCCATTGTCGCTAGGTCCACCAGGGGTCTGTACACCGGAGGATGCCGCCATCTCATAATCTGCCTCAGCGGTTGAAGCCTATAGAAGAGAACGGTGAGCAGAGGGTCATATTCACAGTTATATTGCACTAATGATGAATTGTTGACTTTACAGAAACAGTATGTGAATTTGAGAGTCCGTTGATGTGCCAATGTCTGCTGTGACACAGTTAGGTGCCATGCCCTGTGCCCCCCTTAAATGGCGACTACCTGACGTGTGAGGAGGGACAAGTAGAAATTAGGTAATTGCGCTGGCGTTGTGCACCGTCACGGTAGGCGGTCGATGACCACCGCTCAAATTCGCATTGGTAGTCATTGGGCCCTATGGGTTCCAGGAGCCCATGGCAGTGTACGCCGGCGGTGACGGTACGCACCGCCGCAGACATCACCACCATTTTCTATCTAATCACTCACTTGCTACCTGGCCTTCAACAGGAGAGGACCTACACTGCAAGTGCTGCTGTGACCTGTGTCTGGAAGCGACAATGGCTCAAGCTTCTGGGGAACGGGCCCCTGCCTTCACTAAGGAGGAGTTGGGGAAACTAGTGGATGCAGTCCCCCAGTTTCCTACCCCAGTACACATTACTCTATGGTCCTCCAGACAAACAGGTGAGTACACTATGAGTATGATGCGTGAGCCATGAATGTATGGAGTGCTGTGTGTGTAAGACACATGTAGGGGGGGTAGAGGGGTCCTGGGCAGCATGTATGGAGGTCAATGTATGTGCGTCAGGGAATGTGTGGGATCTGGTGGGCAATGAGTATGACGGTCTGAACGGGTGAATAATTCCCTTTTCTGCTGTCTTTTCCCTGCAGGTCAGCGCCCACCAGAAAAAAGGTATTTGGCGTGCCATCACCAAGGAGGTGCGGACCCCGGGGGTCTTTGACAGGTGGAGCACCCATTTCCGCAAGAGGTGGGAGGACCGCCGCCACTGAGCAAAGAAGACGGTGGAGGCCCAGCTGGGGCACCCGCACCCGCCCATCCCACCATGACCCCCCTGATGTTCTTCATCCTGGCAGTGGCCTATGTATTGTCTCCACTCACACCTGCATGCACTACATCCTCATCCACTACCTCCATCACCAGCACGCCCATCACTACACAGCTCTCACTGGCAGTCACCACCCCCACATCCATGCACACGTCCCCTGTGTCCTCTCCCAGTGTGTCTGTGACCCCTCCTCCCAAGGTACACAAACGCAAGCAAGCACCCACTCACACAACAGCCATCCACCTCACAACAGCATCCTGCCCATGCACCTTCACCCAAACTCAGCAGAAAGACACCTCCTACAACCACTCCCTCTTCCTCCACTCCCAAACCCTCTCCATCTTCCCACCCCAGTCTGTCTAAAAAGCGTTTCCTGGCAAACATTGACCTGTTCCCTACCCCTCCCTCACCGTCCTTCAACTCGGGCAAGGGTGTCCAGAACCCAGGCCAGCACCTCAGCCACCAAGTCGGCATCTGCTGTGGTACCTGCAGCTCTCAGGGGCTCCAAGGGGGCACCCGTCAGGCCAGCCAGTGTGCCACTGACCCCTGCAAAGGACCATACCATACTGCCACCTGTCAAGATGAAGAAGGGGACAGCATGCACCAAGGGCAAGGAGCACGACCCACCCAGCAAGGCCTCCTCCAAAACTGCAGCTGCCAGAGCCAAGGTCCCAACAGCAGCTGCCAAGGTGAATAAGGGGCAAAAATGCCAAGGCAAGGCACCTCAGGCGTCAGAGTCTGTAGGTGCGGGCCTGGTGGGCACCATCAGAACCGACAGCCCTGTCATCTGCACCGCGGGCAGCCCCCCAGCATCCCAGCCGCAAGCACCTCCACCTGCACTGCCACCTGTACTGTCATCTGCACCGCCGATGCCATCACTACTGTCAGCAGCAGCATCCCCAGTGGCCAGCCGTCAGAGGCTGCAGGAGAAGGGCTGGTGCCTACGACCACCACTGGCAGCACCGGCACCTGCACCATGGCCAGCACCGCCAGCATCTCGCCGCAAGCACCGCCACCTGCACCTCTGACAGTAGGACCACTAACAGCAGCCCCAGTGTGCGTCCGTCCGGGGCTGCAGGAGAGGTCTGGAGCCTCCCACCACCACTGGCAGCACCCCCACCAGCACCGCAACAACCACCAGTTTGCAGCCTTAGTCGCCGCAGGATGGAGTCTGGCCCTGCCTCCATGGACTTACCTGCTACCTGTCCCCTGCAAATCTCATGCCTCAGACACCCAGGTGAGGGAATGTGAACTGCCACACCCCATGTGCTACATCACTGGGCACCAAGCCCCCTCCACACCCATTGGAGAAAGGCATCCACTCACCCAATCCTTGACAGGATGAAGCAGACTGGGCACAATGCCCCCTCCAGAACCAGTGGAGAAAGGCATCCACTCACCCAATCCTTGTCAGGATGAAGCAGACTGAACACCAAGCCCCCTCCAGAACCTGTGACGACAGGCATCCACTTGAGAAACTGTGGCCTTGCACTCCACAGGACCAAGCAGTGGGCAAACCACCCACTTGAGTGACTTTGGCCTTGTACTCCCCAGGACCAAGCAGTGGGCAAACCACCCACTTGAGAGACTGTAGCTTTGCACCACCCAGGACCAAGCAGTGGGCAAACCACCCACTTGAGAGACTGTGGGCTTGTACTCCCCAGGACCAAGCAGTGGGCAACCCACCCAGTTGAGAGAATTGAGACACTGTGGCTTTGCACTCCCCAGGACCACACAGTGGGCATGGATCCCTCTCGAGGAGCAGTGGCGTTATTCCATCTTCCGGCTGAGGTGCCCCCCATTCCCCATCCCCTTGAGGTGCCTGTGTGTTTTCGACCTGGAGCCCCTGCAGTGTTCTCTCTGTATTGAGGCAGGAGTCAAGTGTGGGCTTGGCCCATGATTTTTGGCCCAGTGGGCCACGGACATTTGCAAAGGACATTGTACGACCCTATGTACATATTGTATATTTTTGTGAATACTGGTTTTTGAATTGTTATGTATATCTGCCTATTTCTAAAATATCACTGTTTAACTCAATTTCTTTTGTCCTTGCGTTCTTCCAGGGGGTTACGGGGTGTAAATGTAATGTTGCTGCATGTGTTTGTGTGTATGGTGTTGTGGGTGATGGTGTTGCGTGTTGCGTGTGTGTGTCACTCTCTTTTTCCTCCCCCCCTCCCCGTGTGCTAGGTGCAGTATTCACCGTAGTTGTCGCCGCCACCTTTGATATTCCTGGTGTATGAGAAGGTACACCAGCATGGGGAGGACCTGTAACTTGGGCTCCATGCGTCCTGGTTCTTCGTTGAGTGCCGAGAGTTGAGTGGTTTCCCTTCCAAACACTGTTTCCACTGTGCTTTTGATGGCATTGGTACCGCCCCGGAAAAGCTGGTGGATTGGCGGGTTGTAATGGGATAGGCAGTACATTGTCTTCCGCCTGTCTGTTGCCAGTGACCGCTGCGGTGTGGGATGCTACCGCCGTGGCGGTAGGAGTGTTAAAGTGGCTGTCTATAATGGTGGTTTCCGCCATGGTCGTGATCCCAGTTTTTTTACCACCGGCCTATTGGCGGTATTACCGCCGCTTTAACACCGACCGCCAGGGTTGTAATGAGGGCCTTAATCTCCAAAATATGTCTGCATGAGATTTTGTTAACAAAGTGCAAGAAAAGGATGAAAAGTTAGAATACAACTTGAATAATTTAATGGCATGCCAAAGTAGCATCAACGAATATTGGTATTGTTGTCATGGAGAACTGAAGTGTATGCTGAGAAACCTAGACCCACCAACTTGGTTTTAGACATTGAGTTGTGCAAAGTATGCATGGGATGATCTTATTGAATTCTTGAGAGAAGAAAACTCTAATCTAAAAGATATCAATTTGAAGACAGCTGACGAACTGTGCTAATTACATCCTGTTAATGTTTGTACGTATTTCAACCACAGGTTCCAAGCTATGTTTGCTTTTATCTGTGACAAAATCAATCCTCCTCTTGGAGAAGTAAGTGATTTCTTTTTGCCGAAATACTACTAGGCAAGAGGTGCTTCTCACATTCACATGCTACTGTAGATAAAAGACACACCCTAATTTAGAGCAGAAAGTGATGAATCTATGTTGTCTTTAACACAACAGTATGTAAAATGTGCCATACAAAAACAGAGTGGTGAAAAAGGTCTCATAGAATAGGTTTTGCGTTTTCAAACACATAGATGTAGGAAGTATTGTCGTCGTACATACAGGTCCAAAGAAAACTTTTATACAAGATGTTGATTTTGATTTCAAAGACTGGTCATTTCAAAAAGAAAAGTGAACAGCTTCTTGTCTTCAGTGAGACATACACTAAGGTAGAAATCACCAAGGAACACACACAACTTCAAAAGAAGTGAAGATTCCAAATATATCACTGACTACAATCATGTGTCTTTAAAAATGTGGAGTGCTCACATGGACATTCCATTTGTAGACAACTCCATTGCTGTGGCTGTGGTTGGTTACATCGTACATCACATAGTCTGAAAGAACTGAAATGAAGGAGATGTGGGAGAACATTTCTGCAGAGAAGACATTTAGCAAGAAAATGTATTTTCTTTCAGCTTTAAAATGCCTTCCCACAGGGAAATGGGGTCCTATGAAGCATGTGACAAATTAAGTTCAGCAAGTTTATTCTCAAAATTAAAAGAAAGTGTCTGTGTAAGTCTTGGTCTATCTACTACAAGGAATAGAGTATTGGAGTAATGTCCTGAAATTCAGTACCTGGCAGAGTTTAACCCTGAAAGTACAGATATTGTAAAATCAAATATGTGGATATATACTATTCAAAAAGAAGTCCACACCTAGAAGACAAGTGACTTAAGGAAATTCTTCAAAACTACAGATATAGATGTAAAGTAAGTGAAAACATAGAAAGAAAATATGCAGTTTGTGGATGTGATGGATTCTTAGTGAAACATGAAAAACTAAATTTAGTTAACCATTGAAAACTTAGCTGTCAAACTCCTGAGAAAATATACTTTTTCTATTTAGCATCTCTTCAACTGTTCAAACCTTTGCATAATGATTTAGAGCAAGGGTCTTCAAACTGGGTGGCGGACCCCCTTGGGGAGCCTCAAGTGATCCCGGGGTGGGTGCCAGGCTGTGGCCAAAATAAGCTTGACACAGATAACAGTGTTTTGTTTTCAGCAGAAACATGTTAATGTATTTTTTAAAAAGGCAACAGTACTTAACTGAAATGTAGACATATATAAACATTGCCATCTTTATAAAATAATTGTGAAAAATTCTGAGGGGGGGCAGTGATTTTTATTTTTCAACTAGGGGGGCACAGCATTAAAAAGCATAAAAATGTTTGGAGACCACTGAAAAATGACATGAAGATTACAACTGTTATGAAGATTCTTTTAAAGGTGCTGTGAAAGATAGTATTCAGTGCCCCATGTTCAATAACTACTGTTAGACTTTTCATCCTTGGCGTGGTCTCTCTTAACTTTTTGCCTCTGTTTCCCAGCTTGTTTATGTGTGCTGGACTCTGTTTTTGCTGTTTTTGTTGCTTTGGGCCCTTTACCACTGCTAACCAGTGCGAACGTACAAGTAGTCCTATACAAAGTGTGTATGTAATTGGTTCCTCCATGATTGGCATACTTGATTAACTGGTACGTCCCTAGTATAGTGCACTAGAGGTGCTCAGGGCCGGTAAATCAAAGGCTACTAGTGGGCCTGCAGCACTGGTTGTGCCACCCACATTAGTAGCTCTCTAAACATGGTTCAGACCTGCCACTGCAGTGTCTGTGTGTGCAATTTTATACTGAAAATTTGACTTGGCAAGTGTACCAACTTGCGAGGCCTAAACCTTCCCTTTTCTTACATGTAAGGCACCCCTAAGGTAGGCCGTAGGTAGCCCCAAGGGCAGGGTGCAGTGTATGGTTAAGGTAGGACATATAGTAATGTGTTTTATATGTCCTGACAGTCAAATATTGCTAAATGTTTTTTTCACCATTGCAAGGCCTGTCCCTCTCAAAGGTTAACATGGGGGCTACCTTCAAATATGATTAAAGTGTAGATTCCCTTTGGGAGTTGATAGACATGTGGAATTTGGGGTCTCTAAGCTCACAATTTAAAAATACATCTTTTAGTAAAGTTGATTTTAAGGTTGTATGTTTGAAAATGCCACTTTTAGAAAGTGAGCATTTTCTTGCTTAAATCATTTCTCTGACTTTGCCTGTTTGTGGATTCCCTGTCTGGCTCAGTTTGACAGTTGGGCTGGTTGCACCTCTCACTAGGCAGTGACACAAAAAGAGCTGGGGTGTAGTCTGCATTTCCTAATGAGCCATCTGTGCTAGTAGGGTGGGGGGGAGAGGTCATTCACATCTGAAAGGGCTGTGCCTGCCCTCACACAATGCAGTCTTCACCCCCTGGTGTGTGTCTGGGGCCTGGGCAAGGCAAGATTTCACAATCAAGAGAGACTTTCCTTTGAAGTAAGCCTACTTCCTACCCAAAATGGGTATAAGAAGGGTACCCAAAACCACAGACTTTAGAACACTTCTGGAAACCAAGAGGAACCTCTGCCTGGAAAAGAGCTAAAGAGCTGAGGAAGAAGAGCTGTGACTGTGCTTTGTGGAGCTTGTCCTGCAGTTGCTGCTTCCGCTTGTGCTAGAGGACAAAGACTGGACTTTTTGTTGCCTTCCTTCTTGTGAAGAACTCTCTAAGGGCTTGATTTTGAGCTTGCCTCCTGTTGTTTGAAGTCTCAGAACAGCAAAGACTTCTCTCTGCCAGCACCTGGAGCCTCTGCTGAGACTCCTACTCTGCCAAGTGGTACCCATCCAGTTCCTGGAGCCCTGAAAGGAGAAGCTGGCAGGCCAAGAGTGAGAAATCCACGCACCAACTGCTGTGCAGAGAAAAGGTCGATGCCACTCCGATGTGTGGCTAAACAATCGACGCGCCACCGGCTTTGCGGCTGAAAATCAATGCTCGTCTGCAAAGCGACTGGAAGATCAACGCCTGTGGCTGGAGAAACGACATGCAGCATCGCTGAGGGACGCTGGTGAGATCGCAACCCATGCTGCGTGGTTTTCAGATCATCGTGCGGCTGGATTTCCGACACAAACACCGCTGTACGTGTGAAAATGACACAAGGCCTGCCCCGACCCAAGAGTGCTGCCTGCATTGATGCATTGCTGTCCTACGGAGAGAAGAAATTACGCTTGCCGACCCGACTAATGGAGAAACTACGCAATGTCTTGCTCATGAGTGAAATTGATGCATCGCAAGTCCTTTTTGATGCACACTGGCCCGTGCGGGGTTATTGCTGATGCACCCAAGGTACACTTTCACGCTAACAGCGTTCACAGGCGTTAGCGTTGTGTTTAAAATTCCATGAAGACTCTTTTTGCTTTTTAATTGATAACTTGATTTGTGTATTGTGGATTTTTGTTGTTTTGGTCTTGTTTTAATTAGATAAATATTTCCTATTTTTCTAAACCTGTGTCATTTTGTAGTGTTTTCATTGAGTTACTGTATGTGTTTGTACAAATATTTTACACCTAGCACTCTTAAGTTAAGCCTACTGCTTGTGCCAAGCTACCAAGGGGGTGAACGGGGGTTAACTGAGGGTGATTCTCTTTTACCCTGAGTAGAGTGAGGGTCCATGCTTGGACAGGGGGCAACCTGACTGCAAACCAAAGACCCCATTTCTAACAACTACCTACAGAGGTTAAATAGATTATAGAAAAGACAGAAAGCAAAGGTAAAGAAGGTGTGAAGAAAAGAAAAACGGAAATAAATTGAGATATTATAGGTTACCAGTTGGATAACACTAGTGTTGTTAACTGCTATGCTAATGTTCTCAGTGTTCTACAGCATTTACCACATGTTGTAAATACAGTCAAAGAAAAACCAAGGAACACATTGTGTACAGAACTATGTAAATGCCTTCAACACATATCGCAATACCGAACTGTAGTACATTCTGCTTCACATACCCGACAACTAGTAGACTAATATAGTGGATCTGTAGCATTATCTTTAAATGCTCAACAAGATGCACAGGAACTTATTTTGGAGATCTTTGGAGTTTTAGAAGAAGAAGATGTAAATATTGATGAAATACTTGGACTGAATTATATATGGAACCATGAGTGTAAATATTTCTCTTTCTCATCTACCACTGAAATGCGATTTTAATGATTTCTCCACTCAACTCTGTCGGATTGTAAAAGTATGTCTTTTGATAAACTAATAAAAAAGAGTGACCAAAACTAGACCTGTCCAACTCGTAAATTAAGTGTATTGTCTACATTGCTTATACAGAGAAGAGGTAAATACAATATAGCAATGTTTCAACGATGTAGAGCAGATGGTTCAAAACTGGACACCAGGATTATACACTTAAAGCAGGTCAAATATCAATATCTGGGAGAATGAACTGTACTTTGACTATCATCTTCCACAGAGGCATTAATATTGCATTAGGACATTATACTGTATATTTAAAGAAGCAAACTGGATTGTCAGAATGCAATGATAGAAATCTGCAATTCAAGCTGAAACTATCTTTCAAACTTCCTAATTCGTATTTATTGTTTCTTCACCCAAAGTTCTAAGGTGGATGAGTGGCATAATATTGGATACAGTGTTCATCCTATGTGGATCATTACTACATAATGCATCATTCAGTGTAACAAGGGTGATGTCTTCAAAACGATGTGAAAAAGTGTTTTGTCCACAAAATATATTTGAATAGTTTTCAGGAAACAAATGGGCATACATTCCTCTCTATACATTAATCATCATTGGTTAATATATCATTCGGCTTATCAAAGGTGATGTCAAGCAAAGCTATGGAAAAATTAAATGTGGAATATATAATAAGATTTATATGGAACAATACCTACACAGTCTTCTCTATATATAAATAATAACTTTTTAAGACAATATTCAGCCTACTGGGACTTGTGAATGCAAAAGAAGAATGCACATTTTAATGCTGGATTACATCTGTTTCTACTTTTGTACCAGGTACAATAATATGCAACAAGTTGTTAGCATCCGCACTTATCTTCATTTTAGTAATTTTAGCTTAAGTAAATTTACATAGCAATTGTAGTGAGTACAACTTAGACTAAAATACTCAGACGTTACAACTGTGATGCACAGTAATGTTAATTTGAAATAATATGCTATGTGCTTATGGTTTTTTTTCAAATCCATATGACTGTTTTTACTGCTACTGTTCAGTGATGAGCAGCTATACACGCTTCTTTTATAGTAAAAAAAAAGTATAAAAGCTGAGAAGAGTGGACAAGGGAACATGACATGTCTAAACATGTATAATTGCCATATAAAAAAGCTGCTTGGGTTAATAATGATATCGTTTATATTGTAGGTTAACAAATTTTAATAATTATATCAAATTTTAACTATTATTTTCCTTTAAATACAGATCAAAGGACAATATTCAGCTGGAATGCAGTTAATTAATTAGATGTTGCTTCGATAATAGATAATCCATGCACCCAGTCACTCACCCTTACAGGCATTCATACACCCATTCACTCACCTGTGCAGGCACTCATGCACCCAGTCAGTATCCCATACAGCCACTCACACATCCGCTCATGCATTTAGGAAATCACACTCCCAGACAGTCACCCATACAGTTACTTATGCACCCATTCACTCACCCATACAGCCTCTTACGTACCCAGTCACTCACTCATATAGGCCCTCATTACAATGCCGCCCGCCAAGGTTAAACTGCTGGGCGGCCTCCAATGCGGCCGCACTCCCGTGGGGTCTATTATGAGATCCCCGCTGGGCCGGTGGGTAGAAACCTGGTTTCAGCCCGCCGGCCCAGCGGGGATCTTGGCCGCAACACGGGAGCCGGCTCCAAATAGAGCCGGCTGTGTTGCGGCTGTGCGACGGGTGCAGTTGCATAGCAGACAGTGAAAAGCTCCATGGGGCTGTGGCAGGGGGCCCCTGCACTGCCCATGCCGGTGGCGCTGCCTGGGGGATTTAAACCGCCGGGACCAATGAGGTGGGGTCATAATTCCCCTGGAAGCACCGCCAGCCTGTTGGCGGTGCTTCCTCCAAACAGCCCTGGTGGTCAAAGACCGCCATGGTTGTAATGACCCCCATAGTCCCTTACACACCCATTCAACAATACACATATATCCAATCATGCACCCTATCAGTCATTTGTGCAACCACTCAAACATCAATTCACTCACCCAAACAGCCACTCATGCACCCATTCAATCACCCATGCAGCCACTCACACATCCAGTCAGTCACCATACAGCCACTCACACACCCAGACACTCACCGATAAACCCAATCAAACACCCTATCAGCCATCCATATACCAAATTATGCAGTCAGTCACTCACCCATACATCCACTCGTAAACTCTATTACACACCCATACTGGTACTCAGGCACCCAGTAGCTCACCCATACGGCCAATCAGACACCCAGTCAGTCACCCATAAAACAACTAATGAAGTCATTCACTCACCCATACATCCACTCATATACCCTATCACTCACCCATACAGGCACTCATGTACCCAGTCACTCACCTATCCAAACACTCATGCAACCAGACACTCACCTATAAATCCAATCATGCACCCAGACTCTCACCCATACAGTCACTCATGCACCCATTCATTCACTCATACAGTCACTAACACACGCAGTCACTCACTCGTACAGTCACTCATGCACGATTCATTCACCCATGCAGGCCCTCACACATCCATTCACTCACACATACAATCACTCAAGCACTCAGTCACTCACCCGTACAGTCACTCATGCACCCATTCTCCTACTCACACAGCCACTCATACACCAAGTCATGCAACCATTCACTCATCCATACACCCACTCATGCACTTTTTCACTGACCCATACATGCACTCATACATCCAGTCATTCACCCATACACCCACTCACACACCCATTCACTCACCCATACAGCCACTCACACATCCATTTACTCACCCATACAGTCACTCACGCACCATGTCACTCACCCATACAGTCTCTCATGCACTCATCCACTCACCCACAGAGCCACTCACACATCCAGTCACTCATCCATGCAGCCACTCACTCACCCAGACACTCACTTAAACATGTCACTCATGCACCCGTTCACTCACCTGTACAGCCATTCCTGTGCCAAGTCACTCACCCATCCAGCCACTTAAGCACCCAGACTCTCACCCATACAGTCATTTGTGCACCCATTCTCCTACCCATACAGCCACGCATGTAAGAGTCAGTCACCTATACACCCACTCACACACCTAGCCACTCACCTAAACCCTTACACACCCATTCAACAATACACATATATCCAATCATGCACCCTATCAGTCATTTGTGCAACCACTCAAACATCAATTCACTCACCCAAACAGCCACTCATGCACCCATTCAATCACCCATGTAGCCACTCACACATCCAGTCAGTCACCATACAGCCACTCACACACCCAGACACTCACCGATAAACCCAATCAAACACCGTATCAGCCATCCATATACCAAATTATGCAGTCAGTCACTCACCCATACATCCACTCGTAAACTCTATTACACACCCATACTGGTACTCAGGCACCCAGTAGCTCACCCATACGGCCAATCAGACACCCAGTCAGTCACCCATAAAACAACTAATGAAGTCATTCACTCACCCATACATCCACCCATACACCCATTCACTCACCCATACATCCAGTCATGCAGCCATTCAATCTCCCATACAACCAGTCATGTACCCTACCAGTCATTCATACAGCCACTCATACACTCACTCATAGAGACACACACCCAGTCACGCACCTATACACCCACTCACACACCATTAACTCACACATACTTCCACTCATGCATCCAGTGACCCACCCATACACCCACTCACTTACCCATTCACTCACCCATACCACTCATGCAGCCATTCACTCACTCATACATCCAGTCATGCACCCATTCTGTCACCCATACATCCAGTTATGCACTGTAACAGTCACTCACACAGCCACTGATGCACACACTCACTCACATATACAGACAATCACACACCCTGTTGCTCACCCATACACCCACGCACGCACCCATTCACTCACCCACACATCCATTTGTACATCCATTCACTCGCCCATGCAGTCACTCATGCACCCACTTACTCACTTCAACAGCCACTCATGCACCCAGTCACTCACCCATGCAGCCACTTAAGCACCCAGACACACAGGAATTCAGTCATTCACGCACCCAGACTCTCACCCACACTGTCACCAATCCACCGATTCTCCTAACCATACAGTCACTCATGCAGGGTGTCACTCACCCATACAGTCAGTGACCCATACAGTCACTCATGCACTCACTCACTCAATCACTCATAGAGACACTCATGCACCCAGTCACTCACACCTACACCCACTCATACACCCATTCACTCACCATACATCCACTCATAAAACCGGTGACTCACTTATACATCCACTCTCTCACTCATTTACACACCCATACAGCCACTCACGCACCCATTCACTCACCCATACATCTAGTCATACACCCATCCACTCACCCATACATCCAGTTATACACTCTAGCTGTCAGTCATACAGCCACTCATGCACCCACTCACTCACAGAGACACTCACACACTGTCACTCACCCATACACCCACTCATGCATCCATTCACTCACCCATGCATCCACTCGTACATCCAGTCACTCTCCCAAAAACCCATCCTTACTCCCATTCCCTCACCCATACAGAAACTCACACATCCAGTCACTCATCCAGCAGTCAATCATGCACTCAGACACTCACCCATACAGTCACTGATGCACCCATTCACTCACTCATACAGCCACTCATGCACCCAGTCACTCATCCTAACAGTCACTCATGCACCCATTCTCCTACTCATACAGCCACTTATGCACCCATGCGCTCCCCCATATACCCACTCACTCACCCATTCACTGACCCATACATCCACTCATACATCCAGTCACCCACCCATACACCCACTAATGCGCCATTCACTCACACATACATCCAGTTATGCACCCATTCACTCACTCATCCATCCATGTATGCACCTGAACAATCATTCAGACAGCCACTCATCCACCCAATCACTCACTCATACATCCATTCACTCACTCGTATACCAACTCATGCATCCATTCACTTACCTAAACAGCCACTCATGCCTCCAGCCACTCACCGATACAGCTATTAATACACCCAGACACTCACATCTACAGTCACTCATGCACACATTCACTTACCTTTACGGCCACTCATGCACTGATTCTATGACCCATACAGCCACTCATGCACTGAGTCACTGACCCATAGACCCACTCACACACCTGGTCACTTACTCATACAGTCACTCATGCACCCATTCACTCACCAATACAGCCACTCATACAGCCTAACAGTCAATCATATGCTCACTCATGCACTCACTCATAGAGACACTCATGCACCCAGTCCCTCACCCATACATTCACTCACACACCCATTCACTCACCCATACATCCAGTTATGCACCCATTCACTCACCCATGCATCCAGGCATGCACCCTAACAGTCATTCAAACAACCACTCATGCATCCACTCTCTCACTCATAGAGACACTCACGCACCCAGTTACTCAACCATACATCCACTCGTACATCCTGTCACTCATTCATACACCACTCATGCACATATTCACTTTCCTATACAGCCACTCACACGTCAAGTCATTCACCAATACAGCCACGAACGCACCCGGACACTCACCCATACCATCACTCACACACCCATTCTCTCACACATACAGTCACTTATGTACCGATTTACTCACCTGTACATCCACTCATGCATCCAGTCAGTCACTCATACAGCCACTTAAGAACCCAGACACTCAACCATACAGTCTTTTATGCACCTAGACTCTCCCTCATACAGTCACTCATGCACCCATTAACCTAACCACATTGTCACTCACACACAGCCACTCACACACAGCATCACTCACATATAAACCAACTCACACACCCAGTCACACATCCATACAGTCACTCATGCACCCATTCACTCAGCCATATAGCCACTCATGCACCCATTCACTCACTCCTATATCCAGTTATACACCCATTCACACACCCATACATCCAGTCATGCACCCTAACAGTCATTCAAACAGCCACTCATGCACTCACTCACGCACTCACTAATGGACACTCACACACCCACTCATTCACACACACAGCTCCCATTAACTCACCTATTCATCCACTCACTGACCCATTCATTCACTCATGCATCTGTTATGCACCCTAACAATCATTCATACAGCCACCCATGCACCCACTCACTTCTCTCACTTATAGAGACACTCATGCATCCACTTATTCACCCACTCATGCACCCATTCACTCAACCGTACATCCATTTGTACATCAAGTCACTCACCCATACACAGTCATCCATCCATTGGCTCACCCACACATTCACTCATGCACCAGACACTCACCCATACACCCACACATGCACCCATTCACTCACTCATACGTCCACTCATTCATCCAGTCATTCACTCACATGCCCACTCATGCACCCAGTCACTCACCTATACAGCCACTCATGCCTCTAGTCACTCACCCATACAACCATGAATGCACCCAGACACTCACCCATACAGTCACTCATGTACCCATTCACTCACCTGTACAGCCACTCAGGCACCCTGTCACTCACCCATACAGCCACTCAAGCACTCAGACACTCACCCATACAGTCATTCATGCACCCAGATTCTCACCCATACTGTCACTCATCCACCCATTCTCCTAACCATACAGTCACTCATGCATGGTGTCACTCACCCATGCACCCATTCTGCTAAACATACAGCCATTCACACACTGAGACACCCACCCATTCACACATCTAGTCACTCACTCACCCAGTCATTCACCCATACAGTCACTCATGCAACCATTCACTCATTCATACACCCACTCAAGCACCTATTCACTCACCCATACATCCAGTCATACATCCAGTCACTCACCCATACACCAACTCACACACCTATTCACTCACCGTACAGCTACTCACACATCCGTTTGCTCACCCATAGTCACTCACGTACCCAGTCACTCACCAAAATAGTCACTCATGCACTGATCCTCCTACTCATAGAACCATCCCTGCACCAAGTCACTCACTCATGCACCCACTAACACACACGGTCACTCACCCATAGAGTCACTCATACACTCATTCACTCACCCATAGAGCTACTCACACATCCAGTCACTCATCCATGCAGCCACTCACGCACCCAGACACTCACTCAAACATGTAACTCATGCACCCGTTCACTCACCTGTACAGCCATTCCTGTACCAAGTCACTCACCCATCCACCCACTCACACACATAGCCACTCACCTACACAGTCACTGATACACCCATTCACTCACCCATACATCCAGTCATGCAGCCATTCACTCTCCCATACAACCAGTCATGTACCCTACCAGTCATTCATACAGCCACTCATACACTCAGTCACTAACTCATAGAGATACTCACACACCCAGTCACACACCTATACACCCACCATTAACTCACACATACTTCCACTCATGCATCCAGTGACCCACCCATACACCCACTCACATACCCATTCACTCACCCATACCACTCATGCTGCCATTCACTCACCCATACATCCAGTCATGCACCCATTCTGTCACCCATACATCCAGTTATGCACTGTAACAGTCATTCACACAGCCACTGATGCACACACTAACTCACATATACAGACAATCACACACCTAGTCACTCACCCATACACCCACGCACGCACCCACTCACTCACCCACACATCCATTCATACATCCATTCACTCACCCATTCAGTCACTCATGCACCCACTTACTCACTTGTACAGCCACTCATGCACCCAGGCACTCACCCATGCAGCCACTTAAGCACCCAGACACAAAGCCATTCAGTCATTCACGCACCCAGACTCTCACCCATACTGTCACCAATCCACCCATTCTCCTAACCATACAGTCACTCATGCAGGGTGTCACTCACCCATACAGTCAGTGACCCATACAGTCACTCATGCACTCACTCACTCATAGAGACACTCATGCACCCAGACACTCACACCTACACCCACTCATACACCCATTCACTCACCATACATCCACTCATAAAACCAGTGACTCACTTATACATCCACTCTCTCACTCATTTACACACCCATACAGTCACTCATGCACCCATTCACTCACCCATACATCTAGTCATACACCCATTCACTCACACATACATCCAGTTATGCACTCTAGCTGTCAGTCATACAGCCGCTCATGCACCCACTCACTCACAGACACTCATACACTGTCACTCACCCAAACACCCACTCATACATCCATTCACTCACTCATACATCCACTTGTACATCCAGTCATTCTCCCAAAATCCTTATTCCCATTCCCTCACCCATACAGACACTCACACATCCAGTCACTCACCCAGCAGACATTCATGCACCTAGACACTCACCCATACAGTCACTGATGCACCCATTCACTCACTCATACAGTCACTCATGCACCAAGATTCTCACCCATACAGTCACTCGTGCACCCGTTTTCCTACTCACGCACCCACTCACACACCCTGTCACTCTCACATAGACACTCATGCACTCACTCACCCATACATCCTGCCATGCACCTTAACAGTCATTCATACAGCCACTCATGCACCAACTTGCTAACTCAAAGTTACTCATGCACCCAGACACTCACCCATACAAGCACTCACACATCCATTCACTCACCCATAGATCCACTCACACATTCAGTCAGCACCCATACACCCCTTCACACACCCATTAATTTACCCATAGTGACTCATGCATCCAGTTGATCAACCGTACAGCCACTCATGCATCCATTCAGTCACTCATGCACTCAGACTCACAACGTAAAGTCACTAATGCATCCATTCTCCTACCCATGCAGCCACTCACACACTGAGTCAGTTACCCAAACAGCCAACCACACACCTGGTCACTCACACATACAGTCAGTCATGCACCCATTCACTCACCCATACACACATATACCTAGTCATGCATCAATTCACTCATCCACACATTCCATCATACACCCTAGCAATCATTCATAGTCACTCATGCACCCACTCACTTACCAATACATCCACTCACACACCCATTCACTCACTCTTACAACCACTCACGCATCCAGTCACTCACTCATACAGTCACTCACACATCCAGTCACTCACCCATTTTTTAAAGTAAAAGAGATGGTTTTAACAAGAACTGGGTTTTTTTTGCATTATTCAAATGTTGTTGTGTTTTTTGTACTTTTAATTTTTTTGTTTTTTTTGTTTGGTGTTTGTTTTTTAATTTGTACAAAAAAGGAGCATATTTTGCAACAACAAGTAGGAATAAATCACAAAAGGTGAAATACCCAAATTAGGAAACAAATCAACATTTATGTGCATTTATTACTTGCACAAGAGTAGGGACTGCTTGCTCTACTACACTGTAGCACTGCCTTTTGGGCAAAATACTCAGGGCCTCATTATGATTTTGGCGGACGGAAAAGGCCGTCCACCGAAATTCCGACGGGGATGTTGCCACCATGTGGCTGACTCCCCATCGAGCCCATTACAAGTTTCCCTGTGGGTCAGCGGATGGAAACCCTAGTTTCTGCCCGCTGGCCTAGCAGGAAACGGCCTACAGCATTGTCTCTGGTTTGTAATAGAGCTGGCAGCAATACTCTAGAGCGCATGTTGCACCAGCACCCTTGCAATGTTCACTGTCCGCAAAACAGACAGTGAACATGTGATGGTGCTGGCCAGGGGGGTCCATACATTGCCCATGCCAAGTGCATGGGCAGTGCAGGGCCCCTCTGGGGCTCCCTGCACCTGTTTTCCACCAGCCTTTTCATGATGATGATCCTGCCCTGAAATTGCTGGTGGAAAATGAAGTCGTAATCCCCAGGGCAGCGCTGCTTGCAGTGCTGCCCTAGGGGATTAGGACCGCCACAACCGCCAGACCACTTGGATGACTAATCCTAGCGGTGCTGGTAGTCTAACTGCGGCGCAACTCCCATGGTCGTAATATTACGCTTGGACTGCTGAATTGGCGAACCTGGTGGTCATGAGATCGTCAGGTTCGTAATGAGGCCGTCAGTCTTTTGCAAACTCTGGAATTATAGGTGGCACAGAGGAAACATGAGCAGTACAAGATGATGTTCCCGGCTGGTTGCTTGAAGATGTTGTTCCTTTTTCTGTCTCCAGCCTCTTCATTTCTGCTCTTGCCAATGGAGTGAAATGAATACTGGCAAGGTATTTGTACATACAAGATGTACTGCTGCTTTATTTTCTCTCACTGCCCAATGAAAGTACTTTTTTTAGCATATGTTGCATGTAACTTTGTGAGCATTTACTTTTTTGTTGTCCCTCTGGGATATTAAGGACCACACAAAATATGCTCTCTCTTTTCTTCGTTGTAGGGTGTTCTTGTTCTTCTTCTTCCACCAAGATGTTCTGTTCTTCCTCTGGCACATTTTGTGAAGCACATACCATTTCTTTGCTGTTGAGAAAAATCCAAATAGAAAGAAGGCAAAATTCAATCTGCAAGTTTTTAGTGCAACTGTGCACGTGTGCTGCCACACCCAAAATGATGGGGAAAAGTGGTGTGACCCTTCTCTATTATTAACTGAAAAGTGTATCACAAATCAGAAGCAATTTTTTCTATGTCACATGGCGTGCACAACGCCTGCACTGCGCCGTCACATACAGGTTGTGGCTTAAAAAAGTATATTAAAACGACTTAAGAAATAAATAATTTTCTTACCAGTAGTATTATTCTTTCACTATTAGTAAACTCCTTTAGTTAAAATAAACTTTAGAAGTATGTGTTATGGTATTTTTATTTTATTTAAAAAAAAAAACTCTAGAGTCACGTACCTGCCCCGATTCCAGAAATACAGGCTGGCAAAATATGGGGTCAATTTTCTCTAAAACTATCAGAAAACCTCCAATTTCTTTGCTTTCACAATATATTTATACATTTGTTTGAAAATAATTTCTTAAAATGTAAATGTTCAGATATTGTATATATTTGTTTTGTACTAGTAAAAGTATTCCGGAGTTGGGTACCCATAACGTAGGTTCATGACGAGAGCGTGACTTCTAAAATGTAAAAAAGAGAATTCTATTATATATATATTCTGAATAAAAATGATTAAAATCCTTAAGCTCTTTCCAGTGTTACAACTCACTAGATAGAATCTTTATATTGGTTTGATTATCATATTGTCATTATGTAACATTATGTTACATAGTGTTAAAAAAAAACCTTGGAAATTCACTGAAAAAAAACAAAGATTACAGGGATGTTGTAGTTAGGAAATTAAATTAAAAGAACATAGAAATTTACTTAAAAAAACAAAGGTTACAGGGAGGGTATAGCTTGGAAATAGAATTAAAAAACCTTAGAAAGTCACTTTGAAAACCAAAGGTTCCAGGGACATTGAAGTTAGGAAATAGAATTAAAAAAGCCTTTGAAATTCACTTAAAAAAAATCAAAGGTTACAGGGACCTTATAGTTAGGTTCACATTTCATTGATACAAAATCAAAGAAATTCAGCAGTTATAGTTACCTGAGCTAACTATAAATTCCACCTCCTAATGCACTGCTTATGACCTCACATATTATATCACTCATGACATGGTCAGTGACTTCACTGCTGACATCTCAAATGACATCACTGATGACATCACTGATGACATATCAAATGACCTCACTGATGACATCACTGATAACATCCCATGATTAGGAGTGTTAGCTAAAATTTTCTAAGTGTTAAACGTGTATACTAAGGTAAGCTATTGTGGCACTGCCTATGTGGATGAGTGGGTGGCCAAAGGCTGTGCACAGCGTGGGTTTGGGTGGTTATAGGGCTTGGGCCTTGGCCTGGCCGCAGGCCGTGAGTGGTAAGGGTTGGGTTGCTATAGGGGTTGGCTGCAGTCCTGCCCATGCATGGTGATGATTGGAATAAGTTACAGTAATGAAAATTACTTTATGTTAAAAAATACCACAGAAATTCACTGAAAAATCAAAATTTACTGGGACATTAATGTTAGGAAATAGAATGAAAAAAACATCGAAATTCACTGAAAAAACCAAGACCCAGATTTACGAGGGCCTAGCGCCATTCCAATGCCACATTACCTTAATTTGTTTGATGCTAATGTGGCATTGGAAGGCCAAAACCGCTGCACCATGTTTATAAAGTGGCACAATACTTGCATTGTGCCACTTTGCAACCCCTTGCACCACATTATGCCTTTCATAATGTATGCAAGGGGGGCATTCAGGAGCTAGGGGGGGCTGAAAAAATGGTGCAAAGAAATCTAAAAGATTTTTTTGCTTCATTTTTATCTGCATTTTAAATGCCTGCTAACAACAGCCATTAAAGGGAGGCTCCCATTATTTTCAATGGGTCTCTGGGTGCTTTGCAGGATAAGTGTCAACTTTCTTGTTGCTGATCCTGCAAAGCACTGAACTAGCGTAAGAATTATGACAGTAGTACCCCTGACTTCCACCATGGTGCGCCATACTTTAAATATGGCGCACACATGGTGGCGTTAGGGAGGAGCTAAGGGGCGCAATAAAAGTGGCACTGCACTCCATGCAGAGCCACTTTTCATAAATCTTGCCCCAAAGGTTACAGGGACATAATAGTTAGATTCTGAATTTACTTGTACAAAAGCTTAGAAATTCAACAGTTATAGTTATTTCAAGTAACTATAACTCGTGCCTTAAGGTAACTATAACTCATGCCCCTGCCATGCACAGTTTTTTAAATAAATAATTTGAAAACATTTTTACAGTGATATTATCAATGATAGTGTAAAAGATGTCATGAGTCCTGTAAAATCTGGGGTAATTACCAGCGTTACAAAAGTGCGAGTTATAGTTACCTTAGGGCACAAGGGCACGGAGTCTGCCCAGTCCTCCTCGTAGGCCCGAGCACCTCTACCTCCCCAGGACAGAATATATAATGAAATGCGGAGGGCCATCCGGCCTCCTCTAAAGGCCTGGAGACCGCCAACTTCCTGGGGATAACATCAAATTAAATGCAGGGGCTGCCTGGCCCCCCACAGCACCGGGGACTGCCACCTTTCTGGGGAGGAATATATAATGAAATGTGGGAGGGTTGCCCACAGACCCAGGGACCACCATTACCAAATTAAAATTTTGCAGGAGGGCGGTGCAGCCTCCTCTCTTGGAGTCCATATCTGCCCCAGGGTCTGCCACCACCCAGAGCCAACTCCTGCTATGTCCCAGTGTGCCCACTCCCAGGATATAGCTGTTTTCTCTGACTTGCCAGGAGCTTTGACAGCTCCTACCAAATCCAAATAAACACTCCAGTTCCAGCAAGCGAAAGCTGTCAAACAGCTCTCGCTTACCGGAAGCAGAGGTTTCCTCTGTTTCCCTGGTTGCAGAGATGCAGGTGGTGAATCAGAGGAAACTATTGCTCTCACACAGAGGGAGTTGCACCCTTAGCAGAACCCTGTCTGTGACAGCAATGCCTGCTCCCCCAGGAGGTGGCTACCCGGCTGGGGCTGCAGGGGCCTTCAAGCCCCCCACAGTCCTGGGGGGGCACCCAAGTGACATGGGTGGGCCCGGGGGATGGGACGGGCTGGCGGTCTGGAACGCCAAATAAAAAAGCACATGAAAAACATGCAGCCTGAAAAACACTCACCGCAAGCAGAGGAGTGTCGACAACGACGGAAGAGGCCACCCACAGGCTGACGGAAAGGCCCTACCCGCCCAACAAATAATGACGCACTAGACTTCCGTCAGTTCCAGGGCGGGAACCACAGCCACTCAAAGCCTGGTGGAAGCAGACCAAATAAAAGGAAACACTCACTGGAGGCACACAGAACACACCAAAACAGACATGGAGAGAGAATTGGAAATCATGCCAGTGCTGCTCCTTGCCCTATACCTCTGCGCCCGTGACCGCCAACGAAGACGACAACGGTAAGTACAGCAACCTACTAAACAAGGGAAGAAAGGGCTCAGTTAGATAGCCACCCACTCCACCCACCCCGCAACGCACCCACAGCCCCTCACAATATCACAAGCCATACACACCTGAGCTAGAGGTACTTACCCGACACAAGGCCAAGACAACCTGCCCAAAGTACACACATGTGACCAACAGCCCCCACAATGAAACAATGAAACATGTATCCTGAGTGTGCCAACACCAACACTGGGCACACAAACTTTATTACAGCTCCTGTAACAACAGATTGTCCAAATGAGGCCATTGGCCAGTCCAAATCAAAAAGGCTGTTTCACCCACTTTTGCATGTGATTCTGGCTACCCCAACCTGCATTGGCTCCTAACAACAGTGAGGAATCCTAGAACAGATGCTGAGAGGAATTACAATGAGGCCCATGGACGTACTAGGAGGATGATAAAGCACACTATAGGTCTCCTGAAGGCTAGATTCTGTTGCCCCCATCTCTCTGGGGGGATCCCTGTGCTATGGCCCTGAGAGGGTGTGTAGAATAGTGGTGGCCTGCTGCGTGCTGCACTACGTGGCTGTGAGGAAATCTATCCCCCTACTGGAGGAGGAGGGTGGTGTATATCCAGACCAGCTTCCTCTGAGAGGGGATGAGAGTGATGGTGATGATGAAGAGAGGGAAGATGTTCACTCCAGGAACCAACTGGTCCAACTATACTTCCAGTGACTATGAGGTACTGTTCACTGATGATGGTGTCTGCACTGCAAAATGTCAGTCTGACTTATTCACTATGGGGGTGTGGGGTCTGTAACCATTGACACTTTTACATGAATTTCAGGTGCCATATCACATGATAACCAACATGGTGTACATTTCTGTTCACTCCACACAATGTTGTGCGCGTAGTGCCATTCCTGCAATAAAGGGATGATTTTTATATTTACTGGCAAATGCATTCACACTTACAATTGAATCAACATAATGACAGGGGACATTGAAATTGGTGTACATGTGTTTTAATAGTTGACAAGGATGCATTGGTGCTCTTTACAGTGATAGGGAGTGGGCTGATGGTGAATGTCTGTACTGGTTTCAACGATTGGTGGCAGTGGGTACAGGTCCATCTGTAGCTTGCAAGTTGTTAGATTGCTATTGGCAGGTGAGGATGGGGACACAGTGGCACACTTAGGACACAGTTTGTGTCAAAGTCACTTCTTTGAGGGTGCCTTGGACTTGGCAGGTGTTCCAGTGCCATATTTGGGTCTGAGGGACCGTTTGGTGCTGGGCTGTACCAGTAGGAGTGCTGGTCTCCTGTGTGTCACCAGACAGTGACACCAGTCCACTTGCTGCTGCTGAAGTTGAAGGCTGGTCTGTGTCCTGGGCAGTGGTAGGGGCTTCCTGGTTTGTGGGGGTCTCAGGCTGGGTTGGGTTGTGGTGCTGCAGCCTCCCTGCAATAGTGGCCATGGTGGCATTGAGTTGTTTCCACTGCTCCATGGTTTCTGATTGTTGGGCTATTTACAGACTTTGACTCTGCTCAAGCGTGACCAGGGTCTGGCTCATCCTGTCTTGTGTATGGTGGTATGCTCCCAGGACCTCTGAGATCACCTCCTGGGCTGCAGCATCCATCCTTTGGCCTCCCCCCGGGTCACTGATGCCCCCCACTGGGCCCAGCCCCCTGTACCTGTGTCCCCTGCACAGGTCTGCAATACCACTTGTACTGGGGCCATCGTCATCCTGCCTATTGGTAGGTGGAGACTGTGGCCTCTGTACCTGTGTTCCACCAGTCTGTGGCCTGGATACACTGGTGTGGGGTCGATTGGCATCTGCAGATGTTGTTGCCTCGGTGGTAGGGTTATCAGTGGTGTCCAGGGTGCGGCTGCTGCAGGGTGACAGTTCAGGACTGTGTGACGGACCAGGGTACTTCTCAGTGTCCACAGTTCCCTCTCCAGTGTCCTGAGTGGTGCCTCTGTCTCCATGTGTGTGCTGGCAGTCCTTGCCCTTTCCATCAGGGTGGTATGGGTGGTGGTGCCTGTGGGGAAGAATTGACATGTATGTTACATTGACTAATTTTAATGAGGGTGCACAACTCTGGCCTATTTTATGTACTTTGTTCCCCTGTTGGGCCATGCAGGGACCTTTTGTGGGGTTGCCATTGCATTTTGCATGGAATGTGGTGGTGCATTGTGGGTGGTGTAGTCCCATTGTGATACCTTGCAAGGGTGGGTGGCTGTGCACAGGGGGAGGGATGTGGGCCTGTTGATGTGTTTGTGGGCATGCAAGTTGACTGGATGTGGTGACTGAGGCCAGGGTGGGGTGTGATCATGTTGGTAGTTGTTGGGGTGAGGTGGTGCATGCATTCAAAGTGTGGTGGATATGGGGTAATTGTAGATGACTTACCTGAGTCCATTCCTCCAGTGAGTCCAGTGAGGCCCTCAGGGTGCAGGATGGCCAGCACCTTTTCCTCCCAGATGGTGTATTCGGGGGGTGTAGGTGGGGGTCCTCCACCAGTCTTCTGGACAGCAATGTGGTGCCTCAAAGCCATTGACCTCACCTTCCTGCGCAAGTTGTTCCATCTCTTGCGGATGTCGTCCCTCGTCGTTGGATGGTTTCCCACTGCGTTGACCTTGTTCACTATGGTCTGCCATAACTTCATCTTCCTGGTGGGTGTGTGCTGGACCTGTGCCCCAATGATTTGTTTCTCGACCTTGAGTATCTCATCCACCATTGTTCTTAGCTCCCTTTCTGTGAAGCGTGGGTGCTTAGGGGGTGCCATGGTGTGTGTTGTGGATGGTGTGTTGTGTGGATATTGGTGAGGGTGCTGTTTTGTGGTTGGGTGTGTGAGTTGTGGCGTTCAGTGTCTGCATGTACTGTTGTCAGTCTGGCTTATCCTATTGGTGTTGCAAAGGATTGTGGGATGTGTCTGTGCATGTTTTATAGTGCTGTGGATGTGTGTCAGGTGTGTGGGTTTCAAACTTGCCAATGTGTGCATTTCTTGCTGTTGTGTCCCATTGCTGGATGTGTCGGTCTGTAACACCAATGGTCGTTCGGCATCCACTAACCACTGCAGTGATTTGTGCATCATTATTTAGGGGGTGGGGGATTTGGGTGCTTGGCGGTGGCGGGTGGGATATGCAGCCTTTCCACCGACAAGACCCTGGAGGTGGCTGGTGGAAACAGAAAATTTGGTGGTTTCTGTTTTTGGCATCTTTATATGGTGGGTTTCGGTTCACCGCCAATGGCGGTCTTCTGTTCACCGTCGCCACAGCGGCTGACAGTGTTTACCGCAATGTTCATAATGACCCCCTTAATTCAGAATGGAACAAAATGAGGGGTTTCATTTTCTCATAGAAACAGCGGTGGTTCCTGCTTGGGCATCTCCACACACATGCACACACACTGCTGTGCAGAATAATAAAAAATAAATTGTTAATAAAATTATTTTATTACCATTTTATTTTTTATGCTTTCTTCCAGCAAATGGAATGTGAGGGCAGGGCAGGGCCAGTGCATCACTGCTGCCAATGATTGGCTGCAGTGAGGAGTGGCCACTTAAGATTGAAGTGCACTTTTTGATTTGACCAGCTACCTTGCTACAGCCAAATGGACACAAGCAATTCAAACCTCTCAAACACTGCTGTCTTGGACAGCTGAGTTGGAGAGCAGGCACAGCCCTCCAGTGCATTTTGGACCATGGAGCCAATCCGCTCCAGCCAATTAAGACACTTTTATCATGTTGCTTAACAGCATAAAAATAGCATCTTGATTGTATGAGGGAGTTGTGGGCTTCGTGCTCAGAGGACGTGCTGCAAAAGAACAGGCATGTGCTGCAGAACATTGTGTAAGGTTAGTGATTTTTAAAATATTTATATTAGTGTGTATGTAATTGTGTGTATGTGTTTTGCGCCTCTCCAATGTAATTTGCCACGAACTGCCGCTGCATATAAATCATGGTTAGTGCTGTAGAAAGAAAAGGTGGGACACCTTTTAATTAAAGTCTGCAGCTCTGGCTGTAATCCCTCATTCTCTCCCCTAATTGTAACATATAATCTAGTGTTCAACTGGATAAAAAAAAACAAGATAGCAAATAATTTAAAAGTGCTTTGTCACTATTTGAGAACTCAGAAAATATGTACTCATTTTAGTTTTTAAGAGCACTTATCATAATTTCTGTGGGACCCTCTCATTTTTATAATTTCTAAAGAAAATGCTTTAGGTATTACAGTTTTTATTACATCAAGATGATAGACTTTTGTAATAAATATACAATGCTAGCAGTCTAGTTGTCAAAAGGGTTTTATTTTATTTGTCTCCTGATTAAAATCTCCTCTTTTTAAATGTAAGTTAATGGGGAAAATATATTCTCCTTCATACAAAGTACAAAATGTTGGCAAGTATGGTACATTGGATCACTCAGAGCAGGCGGAATGGGATAGCGATATGGAGTGAGATAACAGAGGGCAGCAGGGAGATGAGCAGGGGCACCAACCTGACCTTACAGGGCAGGCTTCAGGGGTTGGAGCAGGACAATACACCACATACAGCAAGTGGGAGGCAGTGCAGCTCAATGGAGCATGGAAAGCACTAGTGAGGAGACAGGGTCATGCACAAAGACAACAGCAGAGGAGAAAGAGGCAATGCAGCAAGCTGACAATAGCGGACAGACACGAGGGACAGTTGCAGCATAACTAATCATGAAGAACAGGAGGGAAGGGGCAGGGGCACAACAGTGTTGGACCAGACAAGGCAGGACGGAGGGGATAGGGCCAGAACATGGAAAACAGAGGGCAGGGCTGGAACAGCAAGCTGACCATGGAGGGCAGGCAGGATGGGCACTGAAAACAAAACACAATATGGAAGGCAACATTGAGACTATAATGGAATACACACAGACAGCGGAGGGAAGGTGGGAGGGGATCAAGGGCAGGAGTGTGACCACACAGAGCTGGTGGGAGGGGCTGTGGCACCACAGAAGGCCATGGGTGGCAAGCAGGAGGGTTAGTGGCAGCACAACAATCATGGTGGACAAGAGGGAGGGGGCAGGGGCATGCACAAAGGACAATGGTGGTCCGAAGGGATGAGTAGGTGCTGGACACTAACAAGAGAGGGCAGGGAAAGGGCCTTCACAACAGACCATGCAGGGTAGGCAGAAGGAGCAATTGCAGCACTGCAGAACATGGAGGAGAGAAGGGAGTGGCAGCAAAATGGACCATGGAGGACAGGAGGGATGAAATAGGGGCATGGAACTCAGATAGGCAGGGTGGAGGTGACAGGTAGCAGTCACCTGACCATGCTAAGCAAGTGGGAGGGGCAGTTGCAGCTCAACAGAACACTCAGAGTAGATAGGAGGGGCAGTGGCAGGTCCGTGGAATATGGTGGAAAAAATGTAGGTAGAAGGGCAAGCACACAAACAATGGAGGTCTGGGGGAAGGAGGGTAGGTGCAGCTAGCTAAGCACAAAGGCAAAGCAGGAGGGCAGTGATAGGGCATAGCATTTGGCAACGGAGGGCAGGAGGAGTGGGCAGGGATATCAAGCTAAATGGAAGGCAGTGGCATCAAATTGGACCATGCAGGGCAGGAGGGATGGGACTGGTGCATAGACTCGAACATCAGGGGTAGGGAGGAGGTCGCTGGGGCAGCAAGATAACTATTCAGGGCAGGCGGGAATGGCATTTGCAGATCAACAGCCACACAGAACTGTAATGAGTGAGCAGGGGGATCAACTTGGACAACGGATGGCAAGGAGGAAGGGGAAGCAGAAGCAGCAAGCTTAAGTGAGGGCAGCACAATGTCACTCCGGGCACTAAGGGGCATATTTATACTCTGTTTGCGCCGGATTTGCGTTGTTTTTTTTTACACAAATCCGACGCAAAACTAACTCCATATTTATACTTTGGCGTTAGACCCGTCTAGCGCCAAAGATCTTGGAGTTTGCGTCATTTTTTAGCGTGGACACCTTCCTTGCGTTAATGATATGCAAGGTAGGCGTTCCCTTCTAAAAAATGACTCCGAGGCATGTGCGCCGTATTTATACTCCCGGGCAAAAATGACGCCCGGGAGTGGGCGGGGCAAAAAAAATGACGTCCAGCCGCTTTTGCGTTATTTCTTAATGCCTGGTCAGGGCAGGCGTTAAGGGACCTGTGGGCTCGGAAGGAGCCCAGAGGTGCCCTCCCATGCCCCCAGGGACACCCCCTGCCACCCTTGCCCACCCCAGGAGGACGCCCAAGGATGGAGGGACCCATCTGTAGTGCTTTCCTCTTATTTAGTTTCTAAGCACTAACATAACACAACAGAAATGCACTTGTGAGGTCAAAGAAGACTTTTATTAATGACGAATTAGTAGCTTTCAAGTCCGCGTTAATCAAACAAAATATATCAGTTTGCAATATACACAGCAGGTTATATTTATAAGATATTGAATGCAAAGCAAAACAAATACTTCACCGTGTAGGAACTATTTACAGCTACATCTTTCTAAGGTCTGCAAGCTGATGACCCCTGTCAGCCGCGAGAAAGAGTTTCATCTACCCACACGGGATGCTGGCAGCTGGCGCCAAGCTCCAGCACGAGGTCCGGCAGATTCGAATCTGACCCTCTGCAGCCTGTTACATTCGTTACAAAGGTGTGCCCCCTCCTCTCAGACCTGGGAAACTGAGCAAGCCTTTTGGAGACTGGCCAGGTCTCCAAGACTACTCCTGTTCCCAAGCTCAAGCGAAGAGAAAACAACACCCATGTACTCTCTCTTATCATGTCTAGTCTACTGTGAGAAAAACATCTTGGTTCTCTGGTGCAAAAACACAGCTTGGAAAAATACAGCTTGGATTCTCAACTGCAATGTCTAACTCCACGTTAAAGGCAATGGGCAGCTAACCTAAATATCAAATGCAATGTCATGTTAAAGGCAATAGGCAGCTGACCTAAATATCAAATGCAATGTCTAGTGTCATGTCAAAGCCAATAGGCAGCTGAGCTGAATACAAAATGCAATGAATAATATCATGTCAAAGCCCATAGGCAGCGGAGCTGAATATGAAGTGCAATGTATAATATCATGTCAAAGCCAATAGGCAGCGGAGCTGAATACAAAGTGTAACATATGATATCATGTCAAAGCCAATAGGCAGCGGAGCTGAATAATATATGATATCATGTCAAAGCCAATAGGCAGAATATCTAATAGCATGTCAAAGTCAATAGGCAGCTAAACTGAATACATCATGTCAAAGCCAATAGGCATGCAATGTCAAAGCCAATAGGCGGCTAGACTGGATACAGCATGTCAAAGCCAAAAGGCAGAATACAGAATGTAATGGCTAATGCGATGTCAAAGCCCATAGGCGGCTCAACTGAATACAGAAAGTAATGGCTAATGCCATGTCACAGCCAATAGGCAGAATACAGAATGTAATGACTAATGCACTGTCAAAGCCCATAGGCGGCTCAACTGAATACAGAACATACCATGTGCTACTGGTGAACATTGAGCAACTAATATGCGCAGTGGTGAAACACAAAGTCATTGGTCAAAACAAACTTTATCAAATGGCAGTACACCATCCCAGGGAACTTAAGGTAAGTTCAGGTAAGTATTATTTATTTTGTGGCTTAGCGGGGCCTGATTTGTGCCCCCCTACATGCCACTATGCCCAATGACCATGCCCAGGGGACCTAAGTCCCCTGGGCATGGCCATTGGGCAAGGGGGCTTGACTCCTGTCTGTGCTAAGACAGGAGGCATGTCAATGGAGGGTGGGAGTAAAAAAAAAATGTCGCTAATCGGGTTGAGGCAGATTTTTTGCCTCAGACCGACTTGCTCCATTCTTTGACGCCCAAGCTCCATTTTCCCCTACGCCGGCGCTGCCTGGTGTGGGTCATTTTTTTTTACGCACACCAGTCAGCTCCGCCGGCTAACGTCATTCCATAAATACGGTGCCCGCATGGTGCTTTGGAATGGCGTTAGCCGGCGTTACATTTTTTGACGCACAACTGCGTTGTCGCAGTTGTGCGCCAAAAAGTATAAATACGGCCCTAAGTCTAACTGCTCTGCCCCCATCATGCAATGCAATGGGCATTTTAGTTAACGTTAAAAAAAACTAGAAATTCACTGAAAAAAACAAAGGTTACAGGGACATTATAGTTATTAAATAGAATTAAATAAACATTGAAATTCATTAAAAAAGGTAACAGGGATGTCATAGTTAGGTTCAGGTTTTACATGCCCAAAACCATATAGATTCAGCTGGTAAACTTAGAGTTATTTCTATTTCAAGTAACTATAACTTGTGCCCTAAAGTAACTATAACTAGGTACAAAAGTTATTTGAAACTACAAAACAAAACTAACACACTGATTGGATGATGTCATCAGTGATTTCATTTTAGATGTCACCTGTAATCTCAGACATGACACCATAGAACATGTCATTAGTGATGTAATATGTGAGCACATAAATAGTGCATGGCAAGGTGCAAGTTATAGGTAGCTCTGCTATTTTTAGTTCAAAACGTTAATGTTGTCACTGACATATTCACCTAACCATAACATTACTTTAACCTTTGTTTTTTTCAGTGAATTTCTAAGGTTTATACAAACACAAAAATAATTCTTTTCATCACACCTAACGATAATGTTACTTTAACCTTTGTTTTTCACACTGATGACATCTCAAGTTACATAACTGATAATATCATCCGGTGAGTGTTTTGTAATAGTTTCTGACACTGAAAGATATACATTGAGCTACTTCATAAGTTAAATTACTATTATTTCTGTACTACTAACGAGTGTTAGTATTTCAAACATATCATCTGAGCTATAATCTAATTTTTAAAACTATTTATGAGTGAACTAGCCTCTACACTGACACTTGTCCCCCTGCTGATATATGTGTGTAGTAGTGCTTTGCAACAGTCTAAGCTGTTCATTGAAACTTCACTCCACAGTGATGGCTGAGTATATTTGTGTTTTACAACTATGGACCACTTTGCTTAGACCTCTCGCCAGGATGAAGAACAATTTTACTACTAATTTGTTACACAGTGGCCTGCCCGCTAAGACCTCTCTACTGGGTGTGAGTTATAGTGGTTTATGTAAAACTGAAGACTGCACTAAATCTTCTTTCCAGGTTGATGAATGGTGTTGGTGTGGTTTGTGACAGACTAGCCTGCATGGTTAGACGTCTTACTTTGGTGATTAGTGTTTAGAGTAGTGGTTTAGAAGAGGACAGGACTATCAGCTGAGAAGTTTCTCCTGGGTGGTAAGTAAGTGGGAGTAATTGATAAGGTTACAATTAGCTCTCTGCTGTACATCTCTCACTTGTTTCATTTCTTATTTTTTTTAAATAAGTGGTATTTGTGATGTCATCAGTGATGTCATAAGTGATGTCACTGACCATTTCATTATGAGTGATGTAATATGTGATGTCATAAGCAGGTGCATTGCAGGGGGCACTAGTTATAGGTAGCTCAGGTAAACTAAACTGCAGAATTTCTATGGTTTCTTTGTGTGCAAAATCTAAACCTAACTACAGCGTCCCGCTAACCTTTTTTTTCCATGAATTTCTTTGTTTTTTTAAATCTTTTTCCTAACTATAATGTCCCTGTAATCTTTGTTTTTTAGTGGATTTCACTGTTTCTTTGATATACATTGTACAACATTCTGACCAATAAGTTCAATTTACTAATATACAGTTTCACAAGTTTATAAATGTATTTTATTCACACAAACATTCTTATATATTTTGTAACTATGCATTAAGAAATAAGGGTAAGGGTAACATGTAGTCTTTCTATAAATGCAATACAACAAGGGCCTGAGTCACAAATGTAAACTTAGACCAAAAGTCTAAGTTTACACTAAAAGTCTATGGCACATATTTATACTTTTTTTCGCTGCATTTGCGTCACTTTTTGACGCAAAAAACAGCACAAACATATAAAATACAATTTTTTGCAAGTTTGCACTGCTTTTGAGTCAAAAAGTGATGTAAATGCAACGCAAAAAAACTATAAATATGGGCCTAAGTTTAGACCTAAATTCCAACTTTACTCATAGTAAAGTTTGACTTTTGGTCTAAGTTTAGAATTTTGGTGTAAGTTTAGATCAAAAATCTAAACTTACACAAGAGGTCTAACTTTACTCATAATAGTTAGACTTCTGGTGTAAGGTTAAACTAAAAGTCTAAACTTAAATCAAAAGTCTAACTTTGCTATGAGTAAAGTTAGACTTTAGATGTAAACTTAGACTTTCAGACTTTCTTTAACTTTGTGAATCTGGCCCAAAGTTTTTCCTTTTTTCTCATTTCATGAATCCACTGATCCATTGCAGATCCTCAAACAAAAAAGGAGTCTGTGGGTTCTATTGCGCGATGATTCATGCTTGATCTGCGGTTTCCATTCGGAATCAAAAGCATACATTCCAATACTAAAACAACAACACATTTAATGCAAATGCATGCAATTGCAATTTTTACAAGTTTATCACTGCCTGTGTGTGGGTGGCTGTGTAACTGACTACGTGGTGTGTAAGTGGCTATATGGGTGTGCCAGTGGGTGTGTGAGTTGCTGTTTGGGTACGTAAGTAGGTGTAGGAGTGGCTGTGTGAGTAAGTAGGTGGAGTGGCTGTGTGGGTGTGTGAAAGGTTTTGTGGGTCTGTGAGTGGGGTGTTTGGGTGGCTGTATGGATGTGTGAGTGGGTGTCTGGGTGTATAGGTGGGTGTGTGAGCAGGTGTTTTGAGTGGCAATATGGGTCTGTGAGAGGGTGTGTGAGTGGATTTGTGGGTCTGTGAATGGATTTGTAGATTGCTGTATGGGAGTGTGCTTGGGTGGGTGAGTTGGTGTGTGAGTGGGGTGTATGGAGTGGCTTTGTGGGCCAGTGAGAGGATGTTTGAGTGTTTTTGTGGGTCTGCGAGTGGCTGTATGGGTGTGTGAGTACCTGTGTGAGTGATTGTGTGGGTGTATTAGTAGATGTGTGAGTGGGTGTGTGAGAGAATATGTGAGTGGCTGTGTGGGTCATTGAGTGGGTGTGTAGGTTTGTGAGTGGGGTGTGAATGCATATGTGGGTAGTTGTGTGGGGTGTATAAGAGGGTGTGTGAGTGTACCATTACTGCTGGTGCATGGCTCCATGGCTCCACTGTGGTGGATTCAGGTCTCTAGATATACATAAATCATTTTTTCTTTGATAGCTCCAAAACTACTGGACACATCAAATAACAAAAAACACTCTTTCTGGACCAAGATCTACCTTTCTGCCAAATTTGGTGTAATTCTGTTCAACAGTGTGGGTTGTAGCATTGTCTAAAATCCCTATGGGAAAACTCATGGGGAAAATGCATTTTGGACCCCCCTTTTTCTCGGCCCCCTGCTTGATGAATCAACCTGAAACTTTCTAGACCACAGCTGAAGTAAGTGGCAAACTCGTTTTGAAAATTTCGTGAAGATTTGTCAAACAGCACTAAAGTTATTAGCAAAGCAAAAAACACTTTTCCTATGGAAATTAGGTCCAAACTATAACTACCTACTGGTGACCGCCAATAAGTAATATGTGTGTGTGTGAGTGTGTAGGCGTGCATGCATAAGTTTGCATGTGCGTGTGGTGACGCCAACAGATAAAGAGATAAATATAAACATAAATACTTATGCGCACACACACTCATTAATATCACGAAGTGGGATAGCCATAGTTATAGTTAAGATACCAGAGATAGGAATTCCTCTGATTTTTTAGCAGTATAAACCATAGACCCATTTGACACATCTCCAAAAAACATTGCAGATGTATTCCATTTGCAAAGGTTTTGTTGAGATTTGTCATAGGGGTGCAATGAGAAAAGGGGGGGGAAGTCCCGAAACAGATTTTTGCACCAATGCATTTTCCATAGACTTTGCATGAGAATTGCCAGGAACATAGGATTATGGTGTATAGATGGTCCTTAGCTGGTAACTAGGGAAAGTTTTTTTAAACTTAAAAGGTATTTTATCTCAGTGCTATCGGTTGTCATTATAATTTTGGCCACTTTCACTGTTTTTATTGGTTAGATCTTAGAGATAGGCAAGTATTAGGTTTTATAACTTTCACCTATAGACTACTACTTAATTAAAGTGGTACTAGGTAGGGAAAATTACATATATATATATATAAATATGTATATATATATATATATATATGTATATACATAGCATGTTTGTGTTTGCTAATAACTTAGGCTCCAGGCATTTGATGAATCTTCATAACAACAAAAAACTAAAAAAACAAAGGTTACAGGGAAATTATAGTTAGGCTCACATATTAAATGTACAAAACCACAGAAATTCACCTGTCATACTTAGAGTTATCTCAAGTAACTATAACTTATGCCCTAAGGTAACTATAACTGACAATCCCGCTATGCATAGCTTTTTCATCAAAAGGTTTACTGCAAATATTACATTGATATTCTCAATGAAGATATCAAAGGTGTCATCAGTGCCATCATTTTTAGGGTAATTAGCAGTGCATGGTGAGGGTGTGACTTATAGTTACCCTAGGGAACAAGTTATAGTTATTTAAGATAACTATAACTATAACAGGTGAATTTCCATGGTTTTTGTATTTTTTAAATGTTAGCCTAACTATAACACCCTTGTAAATTTGTTTTTTTTTAGGGAATTTCTATGCTGTTTTTTAAATTCTATTTCTTAACTAAAGTCCATGTAACCACTGGTTTTTCCAGTGACTTTCTATATTTTTTAACATAAAGTAATTTTCATTACTATACATTAATCCAACCACCACCATAAAGGCCAGTGTAGCAGCAGTTTGCTGCAGAGGCTGGCCTGCGGCTAGTCCCTGCGCCCCAACCCCATGTAACAACCCAACCCCACATTGTCCCCCCTTCCCCAAGTCAATCTCAGCCCTAGGGACCCCATCACCCGGAGTCCAACCTAAACATTACATTTTTTAGGGGGAAGGAGGCAGTGCCAGGTTGGGTTGTTATAGAGATCTTTGCAGGCAGGGAGACAGGGGAAACCTCTGCTCACAGTGGGAGAGCTGTATGACAGCTCTCCCATGCTGAGAGAAGAGTGTTTGCTGAGACTTGGCAGCAGCTCTCAAAGCTGCCTCCAAGACATATCAAACAGCTATGTCTCGTGGGTGGGCACCCCAGGACATAGCAGGGGCCAGCCCTGGGGGGTGGCCATCCACAGAGCCATCAGTGGCTTCTCAAGGGGGCCCCCTCCAACTAAAATAGGAACATGGTGGTCCCTGGGGCTGCAGTGGCATGAAACAGGCCCCCTTTTTTCTTTATCATTTGACCCCGGAAAGTGGTGGTCCCCCAGGGCTACAGGGAGCCATGTGGTTCCTGCACACAATTACAGAAACGTCGTGGGCTGCAGGGGGGGCTGCTTGGCCCCCGCACATATTTTAAGAAATGCCCTGGGGAGGTGGTGGTCCTCTGGGCTGCAGGGGACAGTGTGACCTTCTGCACACAATCTGAGCAATGCACCATGGAGGTGGCAGTCCACAGGGACTGCGGGAGGCTGGGTGGCTCCCTCACCTTACATTGATTTAAAGCCCCAGGAAGGTGGTAGTCCCTAGGGGCGTGGGGGCAGGGGGCCTCCCCATTACAATTGTTTGAAGCCCCAGGGACTGTGGGGGCCACAGAACCCCTGGCATTAAAAATGGTAAAAAGTCCCCAGGACCTGGTCCACCCGGGGGTCTCACAGAAAAAAGAACGGGAGCCCACAATTGTTTCTTTTTTCATTTTTTGCTGTCAATTTGTGAATTTTGCGATTTGTGGCAACACATTTCTACAAAAATGCTTTTTACCTCTGGGAGGGTTCATCTGGGACCCCACCACCAGACCTAAGGGGTCAGGGTTTTCCTACCCAGGCTCCTTTTCCTTTATTTCACATATTTTAGTGTAATCTGCATACTGAAAGCTAGCTTTCGCCCACATTTGGTATAATTCTGTCCAGTGGTTTCGGTAATAGTCGTGTCTAAAGGTCCTATGTGAATTAAAATGGGAAACACAACTTTTTTGACCCCCTCCCTTTCCTGGCCCCCGCTTGACGGGTCACCTTGAAAGTTTCCATGCGCAACAAGAATCACCTGTACACTCTTAAAAAAAAAAAATGTGAATATTTGTCAAACCGTGCCAAAGATATGGACAAGTCAATGGAAACACGATCCTAACTATAATTACCTATAGGTGACCTCTAATAGGGGGTATATATATATATATATATATATAAATATATAAATAACAACAACTTTCTCCTTCGTAATTTACCAAAGAGGACAGCACTCGGAATTACGTCAAATGAAATAGTGCATTTAATCAGCGCATACCACAGAACGCGTTTCTGATCACAGTTCCCTTCAACCTGATTGACGCCATGTTGCCACTCTATTTCAACCCCCGTGTATTTAAAACCCCCAATAACAATGTGACAACATACTCAAAAAAATACGTATACTGAAAAGGCAAGGGAAAACAAATCACATAGCGATGTAATGTTCTTATTCACGTAATAGCAGTTCATTCAAAAATGAGAAATACTTCGTAGATAATAGCAAGTGTTTCTTTTCACACACACTAATCTTAAATCTGTCCAAATTATGTCGCTCGACACTGCCTTGTACCGAAAACAACCAAATATACACAACAACAGATCCATTCTTACAGTCTCCTATATCAAAGAGATAATATCAAAGAAATTACCGTCAGTAAAAACAGGCAGTCGCCTCGTTATCACAGCGGGCTTTACAATTCTTATACTCAATAAAATAACAAGTGGTATAACGAACCTTCCTATTCTGATATCTCAAAACTGCACTTCAGCATCCAATGAAAATTTCCTCTGAAAGTGTATTACGAGGTTACTGCTGTTGGGTAGGTGACATCTCACGGAGACCCATGTTAACATTCAGAAGAGGGAAATCCAGCAAAGGTAACCTAGTAAGAAGTGATCTGAGACATACAGAGAATGATACTTGGTTTGGGAAAGGTAATGGGTTCCAGAAGTGCTTGCAAAGATGGGGAGAATCTGTAATTGGGGGGAAAACCTGATGAGAGAAATATATTACATTTATCTGGTAGCAGTTGTCAAAATGGAACTTATTAAATGCACAGTTACAACTAAGGATATTAACCAATATATCATGGTGATTCACATCTGTGAACTTTAAACAGTGAAAGTGGACACTGTATATTGGGGCTTTTGCATTGTATTTGATATACATATTGGAATCATGGAGGAGAGACAAGCCATATGGAAGCGAGCTGTGGTACGTATGTTTAGTGATATCACAACAAACAATACGTGAACTGGCAGACTGGAACCAATAACCAGGACACCAGCTCAATTAGTGAAGTAGTTGGAAAAAGTGTGTAGAATCGAATCAAGCAATGGTGGGAAATGACCTCCTTGAAAAGATACTGTGAGTGTAAAAGGGTACCCAGTGGCCTCCAAATATTGTTGATGCCGAATTTATGAAGTAATAGACAAGGATCTCTTGCGAGAATGGGGTGACCGCACAGGCGAGTGTCTAGCGAAATTATTGCATACACTAGTAAAACATGGCAAAAAATTGATGGATTTATCGAAGATCTGTTTATCCTCTGAGAAGAAGAAGTATCACATTTGGAGGCATTCATTGGAAAGCTCAATTCTAATTAAATGAATATTCAACAGATCAGTCCATTCAGCCAAAGCCATTGTGACTTCCTAGATGTGGAGATAGAAGTTCAGAATAAAGAAAAGAGGACAAAAATACATAGGAAAGAAACAGCCTCAAATTCAATATTCCATGCCAACAGTGGTCACCCTGCTGTATTAAAGTAGAGTATTCCACATGACCAAATGCTGAGAGCAAAAATAATCTGTTCAATGGCAGAGGAATATGAAAAAGAGACATCTAAGATGATTTAAAGATTCACCCAGCAGGGATATCCCTTCAAGGTATTGAAAGATGCTAAAAAAGAGTTGACAATAAGATAAGCGAACAAGTATTGTACCAGCAAAATATTGACTTGCAGTAAAACAAACAGCTAATTGAAAAGATTATTTCTGGGCTTTGGTCCGGTCCAATAGAGTACTAAGAAAGTTCTGCGTAAAACTGGCATAAATTAGAGAAGGATGAACATATTAAGGAGATTATCGGCACAGGCATACGAATGACATCTAAAATGATAGAATCATTAGGGGATATCTTCACACACAGCTTCTCTGATCCTAATGAAGGAAATACCTTGTTGTCCAATAGGATGCAGTGATTTACAAAATGCTGTTCCTTTAAAACCTGTCAGCATGGACTGAATCAGCTAACTTATCAGATGTATGAGGGCTGCACAGTCATGATTCAGGACTGCATACCATGTGATACTGACCATGTGGTGTATGTCTGTGGTAGATTGTATATTGGCAGTACGATTATTAGACTGAGAATAAATTTACTGCAACCTATGTGAACCATAAAAAATGGCGATAAGTGTTACCCGATGACTTGCCATTTTGAAAAATATCGCTAACAGGCTTTACATTTTACAGGATAAAACATGTAAGAAAGAGTAGTCATGTGGGTGATTGAGAAAAGGAATTGAGAAGAGAAGAGTCAAGGCTAAGTGGAATGGAAGGAAGCCCCATGGGGGCACAATACAGACGCAGACTTCCATGTGCATTTGTGCTCTGGTCCAGATCTATTGGAGGCAGACTACCATCCCCAAGTGATCGTTGAACTGTTATAATATGCATTCATATGTTAATGAGCAAACTGTTATTTTTTTACTGATTTATATTCTCATTTCTGTATAGAACATTTTAATTGCCATTGGTAACAGCCATTTGAGGTTTTGGTCCAAAGCACAAGTGCCAGAGGATAACATCTATTTTTTATTTGTTATTTTTAACCTCCATAAAGTCCTTTGATGCACTCCATATGTGACTTCGAATAACTACCCACCATGGATGATATGAATGCATGATATTTCATCTAAATCTCCAAAAAGCTATGACCTTATTTTATGATGTACACAGAATAATTCATCACAATTTCGAAGTTTTATTATTGCAGTTCTTTTGTTTCACAGGAAACATCTTATAATGATTCATCCTGGAAGATATGAGTGCAGGATGCCTTTACCTTAATCTCTAAGGAATCATGACTTCATATTTATAATGCCTGTGAGAAAACCGGGCTGATTTCAATCCCCCCCTAGCGTTTTGCTCACATTTTCCACTCTTTGCTGGTGTTTTCCTGACTCTGATGGTGCTCATGATACTTCTAACCAGTCCCAGGGCCTGTGCCCTGTGTAAAATGAGTATGCAAATTAGGCTAATTATAATTGGCTACTTCAACCTACCTATCAGTCCCTAGTATATGGTAGGGCATGTAGGCTTAGGGACCCCAACAAAGATATGCCCCCATTGGTGCACTGCTGCGGTGCCCAGTGTCATCTAAAGGCAGGCCTGCCTTGCTGGCTGCTGCTAAAACAAAAGGTAGATGCAAATTCGACTTTGGAATTAAAAATACTACCAAAGTCTTAAATTACCTTATTTTTACATATATGTCACCCCTATGGTGTGCCCTCTGTGCCCCTAGGGTTGGGTGCCATGTAACTATAAGCATGGACCGTATAAAAATAGTTTTATAAGCCCTGGTGAGGTAAAATAGCCACATTTGTTTTTCCATCACTGTAGTGAATGGCCTCTGTAGGCTAAAATGGGGAGACTTTATTTTAATTAACAACGTCCTATAAGACAGATACCTTGAATTTGGTGCCAAATTAATTATTATAAGAAATCCCACAACTTGTAATTGTTGGATTTAATATAATTTGTTCACGTAAAGAGTTTTAAGCCTCTACCTGAAAGTTGCCAACTTCAGCTCTGTATTGCCTTTCTCTGATTGGCCAGCCTCTGGCTGCCTGAAAAAGGCTGCCTTGATGAGGTGTGAAGAGGTCTGGGCTGAACACGAAGGATGTGCCTGAGGGAGGAGATCTGCCTCAGCAGATAGAGAAACAGGATGGGGGAGACCAGCCAAACTGGTCTTCAAAGGCAGGGAGGGACATTTGGAGCAGCTCAAGACCTCCCCCATTTCCTGCAACCCCAGACAATTAGGTGCCCTCTTGATTTGAATAGGAGAGGGCAGGACAGGGGTGTGTATAGGATTTTTAGCCACACCAGTGGCCAGCTCAGCCTGATCTAACCTTTAAAAATCAGTTTCAGTCATTGTGGATTTTTGGAGAATGTTTCTCCCTGGGTTTGATTTTTGCCACACTTCCAAGGAAGTGGTCATCAAGGGGTAAGGAGCCTGCCTATGGTTGGACAGTCAGGCTCCCCTGCATTCCACGCCAGGAGCAAGGATAAATATGGAAGAGTTGCACCCATACCTCAGATTCCTACAAGGAAGAAGACAAAGAAGAAGAAGGACTACCCTGCTGGACCCCTGACTTGCTCCTGGACACTGCACTCTGAAGGACTGCACCAGCTGCACATTTGGGCTTCATCACTAAAAATACAT